>NC_086451.1:489302762-489532762 GCF_028390025.1 Pseudophryne corroboree
CAGCACTACATTACACACCATATAATAGTCACATCATCCCTATGTAACACTGTAACTACATGAAACACAGGGGGCCAGCACATACACTACACACCATATAATAGTCACATCTATCCCTATGTAACACTGTAACTACATGTAACACAGCCAGCACATACACTACACACCATATAATAGTCACATCTATCCCTATGTAACACTGTAACTACATGTAACACAGCCAGCACATACACTACACACCATATAATAGTCACATCTATACTATGTAACACTGTAACTACATGTAACACAGCCAGCACATACACTACACACCATATAATAGTCACATCTATACTATGTAACACTGTAACTACATGTAACACAGCCAGCACATACACTACACACCATATAATAGTCACATCTATACTATGTAACACTGTAACTACATGTAACACAGCCAGCACATACACTACACACCATATAATAGTCACATCTATACTATGTAACACTGTAACTACATGTAACACAGCCAGCACATACACTACACACCATATAATAGTCACATCTATACTATGTAACACTGTAACTACATGTAACACAGCCAGCACATACACTACACACCATATAATAGTCACATCTATACTATGTAACACTGTAACTACATGTAACACAGCCAGCACATACACTACACACCATATAATAGTCACATCTATACTATGTAACACTGTAACTACATGTAACACAGCCAGCACATACACTACACACCATATAATAGTCACATCTATACTATGTAACACTGTAACTACATGTAACACAGCCAGCACATACACTACACACCATATAATAGTCACATCTATACTATGTAACACTGTAACTACATGTAACACAGCCAGCACATACACTACACACCATATAATAGTCACATCTATACTATGTAACACTGTAACTACATGTAACACAGCCAGCACATACACTACACAACCATATAATAGTCACATCTATACTATGTAACACTGTAACTACATGTAACACAGCCAGCACATACACTACACACCATATAATAGTCACATCTATACTATGTAACACTGTAACTACATGTAACACAGCCAGCACATACACTACACACCATATAATAGTCACATCTATACTATGTAACACTGTAACTACATGTAACACAGCCAGCACATACACTACACACCATATAATAGTCACATCTATACTATGTAACACTGTAACTACATGTAACACAGCCAGCACATACACTACACACCATATAATAGTCACATCTATACTATGTAACACTGTAACTACATGTAACACAGCCAGCACATACACTACACACCATATAATAGTCACATCTATACTATGTAACACTGTAACTACATGTAACACAGCCAGCACATACACTACACACCATATAATAGTCACATCTATACTATGTAACACTGTAACTACATGTAACACAGCCAGCACATACACTACACACCATATAATAGTCACATCTATACTATGTAACACTGTAACTACATGTAACACAGCCAAGCACAGCACATACACTACACACCATATAATAGTCACATCTATACTATGTAACACTGTAACTACATGTAACACAGCCAGCACATACACTACACACCATATAATAGTCACATCTATACTATGTAACACTGTAACTACATGTAACACAGCCAGCACATACACTACACACCATATAATAGTCACATCTATACCTATGTAACACGGTAACTACATGTAACACAGCCAGCACATACACTACACACCATATAATAGTCACATCTATACTATGTAACACTGTAACTACATGTAACACAGCCAGCACATACACTACACACCATATAATAGTCACATCTATACTATGTAACACTGTAACTACATGTAACACAGCCAGCACATACACTACACACCATATAATAGTCACATCTATACTATGTAACACTGTAACTACATGTAACACAGCCAGCACATACACTACACACCATATAATAGTCACATCTATACTATGTAACACTGTAACTACATGTAACACAGCCAGCACATACACTACACACCATATAATAGTCACATCTATACTATGTAACACTGTAACTACATGTAACACAGCCAGCACATACACTACACACCATATAATAGTCACATCTATACTATGTAACACTGTAACTACATGTAACACAGCCAGCACATACACTACACACCATATAATAGTCACATCTATACTATGTAACACTGTAACTACATGTAACACAGCCAGCACATACACTACACACCATATAATAGTCACATCTATACTATGTAACACTGTAACTACATGTAACACAGCCAGCACATACACTACACACCATATAATAGTCACATCTATACTATGTAACACTGTAACTACATGTAACACAGCCAGCACATACACTACACACCATATAATAGTCACATCTATACTATATAACACTGTAACTACATGTAACACAGCCAGCACATACACTACACACCATATAATAGTCACATCTATACAATGTAACACTGTAACTACATGTAACACAGCCAGCACATACACTACACACCATATAATAGTCACATCTATACTATGTAACACTGTAACTACATGTAACACAGCCAGCACATACACTACACACCATATAATAGTCATATCTATACTATGTAACACTGTAACTACATGTAACACAGCCAGCACATACACTACACACCATATAATAGTCACATCTATACTATGTAACACTGTAACTACATGTAACACGGCCAGCACATACACTACACACCATATAATAGTCACATCTATCCCATGTAACACTGTAACTACATGTAACACAGCCAGCACATACACTACACACCATATAATAGTCATATCTATACTATGTAACACTGTAACTACATGTAACACAGCCAGCACATACACTACACACCATATAATAGTCACATCTATACTATGTAACACTGTAACTACATGTAACACAGCCAGTACATACACTACACACCATATAATAGTCACATCTATACTATGTAACACGGTAACTACATGTAACACAGCCAGCACATACACTACACACCATATAATAGTCACATCTATACTATGTAACACTGTAACTACATGTAACACAGCCAGCACATACACTACACACCATATAATAGTCACATCTATACTATGTAACACTGTAACTACATGTAACACAGCCAGCACATACACTACACACCATATAATAGTCACATCTATACTATGTAACACTGTAACTACATGTAACACAGCCAGCACATACACTACACACCATATAATAGTCACATCTATACTATTTAACACTGTAACTACATGTAACACAGCCAGCACATACACTACACACCATATAATAGTCACGTCTATACTATGTAACACTGTAACTACATGTAACACAGCCAGCACATACACTACACACCATATAATAGTCACATCTATCCTATGTAACACGGTAACTACATGTAACACAGCCAGCACATACACTACACACCATATAATAGTCACATCTATACTATGTAACACTGTAACTACATGTAACACAGCCAGCACATACACTACACACCATATAATAGTCACATCTATCCCTATGTAACACCTGTAACTACATGTAACACAGCCAGCACATACACTACACACCATATAATAGTCACATCTATCCCTATGTAACACTGTAACTACATGTAACACAGCCAGCACATACACTACACACCATATAATAGTCACATCTATACTATGTAACACTGTAACTACATGTAACACAGCCAGCACATACACTACACACCATATAATAGTCACATCTATACTATGTAACACTGTAACTACATGTAACACAGCCAGCACATACACTACACACCATATAATAGTCACATCTATACTATTTAACACGGTAACTACATGTAACACAGCCAGCACATACACTACACACCTTATAATATTCACATCTATACTATGTAACACTGTAACTACATGTAACACAGCCAGCACATACACTACACACCATATAATAGTCACATCTATCCCTATGTAACACGGTAACTACATGTAACACAGCCAGCACATACACTACACACCATATAATAGTCACATCTATCCTATGTAACACTGTAACTACATGTAACACAGCCAGCACATACACTACACACCATATAATAGTCACATCTCTACTATGTAACACTGTAACTACATGTAACACAGCCAGCACATACACTACACACCATATAATAGTCACATCTATACTATTTAACACTGTAACTACATGTAACACAGCCAGCACATACACTACACACCATATAATAGTCACATCTATCCCTATGTAACACGGTAACTACATGTAACACAGCCAGCACATACACTACATACCAGATAATAGTCACATCTATACTATGTAACACTGTAACTACATGTAACACAGCCAGCACATACACTACACACCATATAATAGTCACATCGATACTATGTAACACTGTAACTACATGTAACACAGCCAGCACATACACTACACACCATATAATAGTCACATCTATACTATGTAACACTGTAACTACATGTAACACAGCCAGCACATACACTACACACCATATAATAGTCACATCTATACTATGTAACACTGTAACTACATGTAACACAGACAGCACATACACTACACACCATATAATAGTCACATCTATCCCTATGTAACACTGTAACTACATGTGACACAGCCAGCACATACACTACACACCATATAATAGTCACATCTATACTATGTAACACTGTAACTACATGTAACACAGCCAGCACATACACTACACACCATATAATAGTCACATCTATCCCTATGTAACACTGTAACTACATGTAACACAGCCAGTACATACACTACACACCATATAATAGTCACATCTATCCCTATGTAACACTGTAACTACATGTAACACAGCCAGCACATACACTACATACCATATAATAGTCACATCTATACTATGTAACACTGTAACTACATGTAACACAGCCAGCACATACACCACACACACCATATAATAGTCACATCTATACTATGTAACACTGTAACTACATGTAACACAGCCAGCACATACACTACATACCATATAATAGTCACATCTATACTATGTAACACTGTAACTACATGTAACACAGCCAGCACATACACTACACACCATATAATAGTCACATCTATACTATGTAACACTGTAACTACATGTAACACATCCAGCACATACCCTACATACCATATAATAGTCACATCTATACTATGTAACACTGTAACTACATGTAACACAGCCAGCACATACACTACACACCATATAATAGTCACATCTATACTATGTAACACTGTAACTACATGTAACACAGCCAGCACATACACTACACACCATATAATAGTCACATCTATACTATGTAACACTGTAACTACATGTAACACAGCCAGCACATACACTACACACCATATAATAGTCACATCTATACTATGTAACACTGTAACTACATGTAACACAGCCAGCACATACACTACACACCATATAATAGTCACATCTATACTATGTAACACTGTAACTACATGTAACACAGCCAGCACATACACTACACACCATATAATAGTCACATCTATCCTATGTAACACTGTAACTACATGTAACACAGCCAGCACATACACTACACACCATATAATAGTCACATCTATACTATGTAACACTGTAACTACATGTAACACAGCCAGCACATACACTACACACCATATAATAGTCACATCTATCCTATGTAACACTGTAACTACATGTAACACAGCCAGCACATACACTACACACCATATAATAGTCACATCTATACCTATGTAACACTGTAACTACATGTAACACAGCCAGCACATACACTACACACCATATAATAGTCACATCTATACCTATGTAACACTGTAACTACATGTAACACAGCCAGCACATACACTACACACCATATAATAGTCACATCTATACTATGTAACACTGTAACTACATGTAACACAGCCAGCACATACACTACACACCATATAATAGTCACATCTATACTATGTAACACTGTAACTACATGTAACACAGCCAGCACATACACTACACACCATATAATAGTCACATCTATACTATGTAACACTGTAACTACATGTAACACAGCCAGCACATACACTACACATCATATAATAGTCACATCTATACTATGTAACACTGTAACTACATGTAACACAGCCAGCACATACACTACACACCATATAATAGTCACATCTATACTATGTAACACTGTAACTACATGTAACACAGCCAGCACATACACTACACACCATATAATAGTCACATCTATACTATGTAACACTGTAACTACATGTAACACAGCCAGCACATACACTACACATCATATAATAGTCACATCTATACTATGTAACACTGTAACTACATGTAACACAGCCAGCACATACACTACACACCATATAATAGTCACATCTATACTATGTAACACTGTAACAACATGTAACACAGCCAGCACATACACTACACACCATATAATAGTCACATCTATACTATGTAACACTGTAACTACATGTAACACAGCCAGCACATACACTACACACCATATAATAGTCACATCTATACTATGTAACACTGTAACTACATGTAACACAGCCAGCACATACACTACACACCATATAATAGTCACATCTATACTATGTAACACTGTAACTACATGTAACACAGCCAGCACATACACTACACACCATATAATAGTCACATCTATACTATGTAACACTGTAACTACATGTAACACAGCCAGCACATACACTACACACCATATAATAGTCACATCTATCCTATGTAACACTGTAACTACATGTAACACAGCCAGCACATACACTACACACCATATAATAGTCACATCTATCCTATGTAACACTGTAACTACATGTAACACAGCCAGCACATACACTACACACCATATAATAGTCACATCTATACTATGTAACACTGTAACTACATGTAACACAGCCAGCACATACACTACACACCATATAATAGTCACATCTATCCCTGTATAACACTGTAACTACATGTAACACAGCCAGCACATACACTACACACCATATAATAATCACATCTATCCCTATGTAACACTGTAACTACATGTAACACAGCCAGCACATACACTACACACCATATAATAGTCACATCTATACCATGTAACACTGTAACTACATGTAACACAGCCAGCACATACACTACACACCATATAATAGTCACATCTATACTATGTAACACTGTAACTACATGTAACACAGCCAGCACATACACTACACACCATATAATAGTCACATCTATACTATGTAACACTGTAACTACATGTAACACAGCCAGCACATACACTACACACCATATAATAGTCACATCTATACTATGTAACACTGTAACTACATGTAACACAGCCAGCACATACACTACACATCATATAATAGTCACATCTATACTATGTAACACTGTAACTACATGTAACACAGCCAGTACATACACTACACACCATATAATAGTCACATCTATACTATGTAACACTGTAACTACATGTAACACAGCCAGCACATACACTACACACCATATAATAGTCACATCTATACTATGTAACACTGTAACTACATGTAACACAGCCAGCACATACACTACACATCATATAATAGTCACATCTATACTATGTAACACTGTAACTACATGTAACACAGCCAGCACATACACTACACACCATATAATAGTCACATCTATACTATGTAACACTGTAACAACATGTAACACAGCCAGCACATACACTACACACCATATAATAGTCACATCTATACTATGTAACACTGTAACTACATGTAACACAGCCAGCACATACACTACACACCATATAATAGTCACATCTATACTATGTAACACTGTAACTACATGTAACACAGCCAGCACATACACTACACACCATATAATAGTCACATCTATACTATGTAACACTGTAACTACATGTAACACAGCCAGCACATACACTACACACCATATAATAGTCACATCTATACCATGTAACACTGTAACTACATGTAACACAGCCAGCACATACACTACACACCATATAATAGTCACATCTATACTATGTAACACTGTAACTACATGTAACACAGCCAGCACATACACTACACACCATATAATAGTCACATCTATCCCTATGTAACACTGTAACTACATGTAACACAGCCAGCACATACACTACACACCATATAATAGTCACATCTATACTATGTAACACTGTAACTACATGTAACACAGCCAGCACATACACTACACACCATATAATAGTCACATCTATACTATGTAACACTGTAACTACATGTAACACAGCCAGTACATACACTACACACCATATAATAGTCACATCTATCCCTATGTAACACTGTAACTACATGTAACACAGCCAGCACATACACTACACACCATATAATAGTCACATCTATCCCTATGTAACACTGTAACTACATGTAACACAGCCAGCACATACACTACACACCATATAATAGTCACATCTATACTATGTAACACTGTAACTACATGTAACACAGCCAGCACATACACTACACACCATATAATAGTCACATCTATACCATGTAACACTGTAACTACATGTAACACAGCCAGCACATACACTACACACCATATAATAGTCACATCTATACTATGTAACACTGTAACTACATGTAACACAGCCAGTACATACACTACACACCATATAATAGTCACATCTATACTATGTAACACTGTAACTACATGTAACACAGCCAGCACATACACTACACACCATATAATAGTCACATCTATACTATGTAACACTGTAACTACATGTAACACAGCCAGCACATACACTACACACCATATAATATTCACATCTATACTATGTAACACTGTAACTACATGTAACACAGCCAGCACATACACTACACACCATATAATAGTCACATCTATACTATGTAACACTGTAACTACATGTAACACAGCCAGCACATACACTACACACCATATAATAGTCACATCTATACTATGTAACACTGTAACTACATGTAACACAGCCAGCACATACACTACATACCATATAATAGTCACATCTATACTATGTAACACTGTAACTACATGTAACACAGCCAGCACATACACTACACACCATATAATAGTCACATCTATCCCTATGTAACACTGTAACTACATGTAACACAGCCAGCACATACACTACACACCATATAATAGTCACATCTATCCCTATGTAACACTGTAACTACATGTAACACAGCCAGCACATACACTACACACCATATAATAGTCACATCTATACTATGTAACACTGTAACTACATGTAACACAGCCAGCACATACACTACACACCATATAATAGTCACATCTATACTATGTAACACTGTAACTACATGTAACACAGCCTGCACATACACTACACACCATATAATAGTCACATCTATACTATGTAACACTGTAACTACATGTAACACAGCCAGCATATACACTACACACCATATAATAGTCACAACTATACTATGTAACACTGTAACTACATGTAACACAGCCAGTACATACACTACACACCATATAATAGTCACATCTATACTATGTAACACGGTAACTACATGTAACACAGCCAGCACATAGATTACACACCATATAATAGTCACATCTATACTATGTAACACTGTAACTACATGTAACACAGCCAGCACATACACTACACACCATATAATAGTCACATCTATACTATGTAACACTGTAACTACATGTAACACAGCCAGCACATACACTACACACCATATAATAGTCACATCTATACTATGTAACACTGTAACTACATGTAACACAGCCAGCACATACACTACACACCATATAATAGTCACATCTATACTATGTAACACTGTAACTACATGTAACACAGCCAGCACATACACTACACATCATATAATAGTCACATCTATACTATGTAACACTGTAACTACATGTAACACAGCCAGCACATACACTACACACCATATAATAGTCACATCTATACTATGTAACACTGTAACTACATGTAACACAGCCAGCACATACACTACACACCATATAATAGTCACATCTATACTATGTAACACTGTAACTACATGTAACACAGCCAGCACATACACTACACACCATATAATAGTCACATCTATACTATGTAACACTGTAACTACATGTAACACAGCCTGCACATACACTACACACCATATAATAGTCACATCTATACTATGTAACACTGTAACTACATGTAACACAGCCAGCATATACACTACACACCATATAATAGTCACAACTATACTATGTAACACTGTAACTACATGTAACACAGCCAGTACATACACTACACACCATATAATAGTCACATCTATACTATGTAACACGGTAACTACATGTAACACAGCCAGCACATAGATTACACACCATATAATAGTCACATCTATACTATGTAACACTGTAACTACATGTAACACAGCCAGCACATACACTACACACCATATAATAGTCACATCTATACTATGTAACACTGTAACTACATGTAACACAGCCAGCACATACACTACACACCATATAATAGTCACATCTATACTATGTAACACTGTAACTACATGTAACACAGCCAGCACATACACTACACACCATATAATAGTCACATCTATACTATGTAACACTGTAACTACATGTAACACAGCCAGCACATACACTACACATCATATAATAGTCACATCTATACTATGTAACACTGTAACTACATGTAACACAGCCAGCACATACACTACACACCATATAATAGTCACATCTATACTATGTAACACTGTAACTACATGTAACACAGCCAGCACATACACTACACACCATATAATAGTCACATCTATACTATGTAACACTGTAACTACATGTAACACAGCCAGCACATACACTACACACCATATAATAGTCACATCTATACTATGTAACACTGTAACTACATGTAACACAGCCAGTACATACACTACACACCATATAATAGTCACATCTATCCCTATGTAACACGGTAACTACATGTAACACAGCCAGCACGTACACTACACACCATATAATAGTCACATCTATACTATGTAACACTGTAACTACATGTAACACAGCCAGCACATACACTACACACCATATAATAGTCACATCTATACTATGTAACACTGTAACTTCATGTAACACAGCCAGTACATACATTACACACCATATAATAGTCACATCTATACTATGTAACACTGTAACTACATGTAACACAGCCAGCACATACACTACATACCATATAATAGTCACATCTATACTATGTAACACTGTAACTACATGTAACACAGCCAGCACATACACTACACACCATATAATAGTCACATCTATCCCTATGTAACACTGTAACTACATGTAACACAGCCAGCACATACACTACACACCATATAATAGTCACATCTATACCATGTAACACTGTAACTACATGTAACACAGCCAGCACATACACTACACACCATATAATAGTCACATCTATACTATGTAACACTGTAACTACATGTAACACAGCCAGCACATACACTACACACCATATAATAGTCACATCTATACTATGTAACACTGTAACTACATGTAACACAGCCAGCACATACACTACACACCATATAATAGTCACATCTATACTATGTAACACTGTAACTACATGTAACACAGCCAGCACATACACTACACACCATATAATAGTCACATCTATACTATGTAACACTGTAACTACATGTAACACAGCCAGAACATACACTACACACCATATAATAGTCACATCTATACCATGTAACACTGTAACTACATGTAACACAGCCAGCACATACACTACACACCATATAATAGTCACATCTATCCCTATGTAACACGGTAACTACATGTAACACAGCCAGCACATACATTATACACCATATAATAGTCACATCTATACTATGTAACACTGTAACTACATGTAACACAGACACATACACTACACACCATATAATAGTCACATCTATCCCTATGTAACACTGTAACTACATGTAACACAGACACATACACTACACACATATAATAGTCACATCTATACAATGTAACACTGTAACCACATGTAACACAGCCAGCACATACACTACACACCATAGAATAGTCACACTCTATAGGGGAGGGGCAGACAGGGGTGACACAGAGGAGAGACAGTGAGTGAGGAGCATAGAGCGGTGGGTTAGGATGAGAGCTTACACTCTATAGGGGAGGGACAGACAGACAGGGGTGACACAGAGGAGAGACAGTGAGTGAGGAGCATAGAGCGGTGGGTTAGGATGAGAGCTTACACTCTATAGGGGAGGGACAGACAGACAGGGGTAACACAGAGGAGAGAGACAGTGAGTGAGGAGCATAGAGCGGTGGGTGAGGATGAGAGCTTACACTCTATAGGGGAGGGACAGACAGACAGGGGTGACACAGAGAGAAGAGACAGTGAGTGAGGCGCATAGAGCGGTGGGCTAGGATGAGAGCTTACACTCTATAGGGGAGTGACAGACAGACAGGGGTGACACAGAGGAGAGACAGTGAGTGAGGCGCATAGAGCGGTGGGTTAGGATGAGAGCTTACACTCTATAGGGGAGGGACAGACAGGGGTGACACAGAGGAGAGACAGTGAGTGAGGAGCATAGAGCGGTGGGTTAGGATGAGAGATTACACTCTATAGGGGAGGGACAGACAGGCAGGGGTGACACAGAGGAGAGACAGTGAGCGAGGAGCATAGAGCGGTGGGTTAGGATGAGAGCTTACACTCTATAGGGGAGGGACTGACAGATGGGGGTGACACAGAGAGAAGAGACAGTGAGTGAGGAGCATAGAGCGGTGGGTTAGGATGAGAGATTACACTCTATAGGGGAGGGACAGACAGACGGGTGACACAGAGGAGAGACAGTGAGTGAGGCGCATAGAGCGGTGGGTTAGGATGAGAGCTTACACTCTATAGGGGAGGGACAGACAGGCAGGGGTGACACAGAGGAGAGACAGTGAGCGAGGAGCATAGAGCGGTGGGTTAGGATGAGAGCTTACACTCTATAGGGGAGGGACAGACAGACAGGGGTGACACAGAGGAGAGACAGTGAGTGAGGAGCATAGAGCGGTGGGTTAGGATGAGAGCTTACACTCTATAGGGGAGGGACAGACAGACAGGGGTGACACAGAGGAGAGACAGTGAGTGAGGAGCATAGAGCGGTGGGTTAGGATGAGAGCTTACACTCTATAGGGGAGGGACAGACAGGCAGGGGTGACACAGAGGAGAGACAGTGAGCAGGGAGCATAGAGCAGTGGGTTAGGATGAGAGCTTACACTATATAGGGGAGAGACAGACAGACAGGGGTGACAGAGGAGAGACAGTGAGTGAGGAGCATGGAGCGGTGGATTAGGATGAGAGATTACACTCTATAGGGGGGGGACAGACAGACAGGGGTGACACAGAGGAGAGACAGTGAGTGAGGAGCATAGAGCGGTGGTTTAGAATGAGAGATTACACTCTATATGGCAGGGACAGACAGACAGGGGTGACACAGAGGAGAGACAGTGAGCGAGGAGCAAAGAGCGGTGGGTTAGGATGAGAGCTTACACTCTATAGAGGAGGGACAGACAGGCAGGGGTGACACAGAGGAGAGACAGTGAGTGAGGCGCATAGAGCGGTGGGTTAGGATGAGAGCTTACACTCTATAGGGGAGGGACAGACAGGCAGGGGTGACACAGAGAGGAGAGACAGTGAGTGAGGAGCATAGAGCGGTGGGTTTGGATGAGAGCTTACACTCTGTAGGGGAGGGACAGACAGACAGGGGTGACACAGAGGAGAGACAGTGAGTGAGGCGCATAGAGCGGTGGGTTAGGATGAGAGCTTACACTCTATAGGGGAGGGACAGACAGGCAGGGGTGACACAGAGGAGAGACAGTGAGCGAGGAGCATAGAGCGGTGGGTTAGGATGAGAGCTTACACTATAGGGGAGGGACAGACAGGGGTGACACAGAGGAGAGACAGTGAGTGAGGAGCATCTAGCGGTGGGTTAGGATGAGAGCTTACACTCTATAGGGGAGGGACAGACAGGGGTGACACAGAGGAGAGACAGTGAGTGAGGAGCATAGAGCGGTGGGTTAGGATGAGAGCTTACACTCTATAGGGGAGGGACAGACAGACAGGGGTGACACAGAGAGAAGAGACAGTGAGTGAGGAGCATAGAGCGGTGGGTTAGGATGAGAGATTACACTCTATAGGGGAGAGACAGACGGGTGACACAGAGGAGAGACAGTGAGTGAGGAGCATAGAGCGGTGGGTTAGGATGAGAGCTTACACTCTATAGGGGAGGGGCAGACAGACAGGGGTGACACAGAGGAGAGACAGTGAGTGAGGAGCATAGAGCGGTGGGTTAGGATGAGAGCTTACACTCTATAGGGGAGGGGCATACAGACAGGGGTGACACAGAGGAGAGACAGTGAGTGAGGCGCAGAGAGCGGTGGGTGAGGATGAGAGCTTACACTCTATAGGGGAGGGACAGACAGACAGGGGTGACATAGGAGAGACAGTGAGTGAGGAGCATAGAGCGGTGGGTGAGGATGAGAGCTTACACTCTATAGGGGAGGGGCAGACAGACAGGGGTGACATAGGAGAGACAGTGAGTGAGGAGCATAGAGCGGTGGGTTTGGATGAGAGCTTACACTCTATAGTGGCTACTGGGGTTGCCCTACGCTAGAAAAACTATTGCTCATGTATGGGGCAGTATGATAGGTGAGGAGACCAGTAGGGGGCTGTAACGCTGCATACTGTACTGTGCTGTACTACTATATACTGCGCTACAACACTATATGAAAGCAAAGCACTGGCAGGATACTATAATTATCACATGCACGTTCTCTCTGCGCATACATTTGTCATAACCACTCACTGTAGCCTGGTGCCGGTGGCTGATGAGAAAACAAATCTGCTGTTCAGATTACTCTTCAAGGAAAACAAATTCTGTTTCAGACGTATTCACTTCTTAAGCACTTTCCATCCGGAGATAAACGTATGATTGTATTTCTGTGACCGTGTGATCATATTGTATCTGTCATCACCTACAGACACTTCTCTGCACTACCGGCAGATAATCGCAGTGAAGCTGGATGGGCCTATGCCCGTTGTCTAGTGCAGGGATGGGGAACCTTTTTTTCTACCGAGGGCCATTTGGATATTTATAAAATCCTTCGGGGGCCATACAAAAATTCTCAACTTAAAAAATTACCCTGCCCCCCAGTAGGTCTGCCCCTTAGAGGCACTGTGCGTGCGCGCCAAAAAAATGGGTGTGGCCAGTTAAAATGGGACGTGATACACATATGACCCCAATAGTGCAGTGCCAGAGCCACAATTGCCCCCACAGTGCCAGGTATACAAATGCCCCTCACAGTGCCAGGTATACAGATGCCCCCACAGTGCCAGGTATACAAATGCCCCTCCCAGTGCCAGGTATACAAATGCCCCTCACAGTGCCAGGTATACAAATGCCCCTCACTGTGCCAGGTATACAAATGCCCCTCACAGCGCCAGGTATACAAATGCCCCCCCCCCACACACACACAGTGCCAGGTATACAGATGCCCCCCACAGTGCCAGGTATACAGATGCCCCCCACAGTGCCAGGTATACAGATGTCCCCACAGTGCCAGGTATACAGATGCCCCCACAGTGCCAGGTATACAAATGCCCCTCACAGTGCCAGGTATACAGATGCCCCTCACAGTGCCAGGTATACAAATGCCCCTCACAGTGCCAGGTATGCAATTGCCCCTCACAGTGCCAGGTATACAGATGTCCCCACAGTGCCAGGTATACAGATGCCCATCACAGTGCCAGGTATACAAATTCCCCCCACAGTGCCAGGTATAAAAATTCCCCCCCCCCCCCCCCCGTGCTGCTTACCGCTCCTTTCGGCGGGACGCGGAGGAGAGCGCGGCTATGTTGGGTGGCGGCAGGTAAGACTTGAAACCAGCCGCCGGTTCGAGAGCCAATCAGAGCTCACGGACCGGCAGCCGCGGCTCCTGATTGGCTGCCGGTCTGCGAGCTCTGATTGGCTCACGAACCGGCGGCTGGTTTCAAGTCCTACACGCCGCCGCCACCCAACAATAGCCGCGCTCTCCTCCCTGTCCTGACAGCTGAGACACGCTGCCGCCGGACTGAGCGTATGCGGATTTGGTGAAGTGTAACATAGTGGAGTAATGTAAGGCAGGTTGGTATAACCCACACAGAGACACAGGTACGTCTGTCAGTAGCCAGCTGCTTCTGATTGGCTGATTATGGACCTATCACTGATGCCCATGGCCATGCCTATATTATATGACACAATGGGTGAGTTTTATAATTCATGTTTTGTTTCTTTATCTTGTAAGGCGGAATATTAGAGCTGCTCTATTATAAGTACATAAAACAAGGCGGCGAGTACTGAATGTATTTTGCTAGTAAAACAACGGTTATTAATCATTCCTGTGCTTATGGCCCGGGCGGGTGTCAGTGTATCTGGGTGTAAGCACATAAGTCGGGTCCACATGCGACTAGAGGAAAAATGGCTGCGGCTCAGCACGCGGTGTACATACGCTATTTGTACAGGACGGTCTGTTCCTGCATGCACGTGTCATCAGTTCCTGTGTCTCCAGCTGAAAGTGCAGCAAGATGTTCCATTTAGCTGATGCCTATATAGATTCCTTTCATTGACGCGGTTTCTCCTCAGATTCCCATCTGCAGACATGAAATCTCCACTGCGCGAGGTGGGAGCAGCAAGTACAGAGGAGGAAGAGAGGCGCAAAGAAAGCGAGACAGAGCCCAGCGTCAAACATCAGACGCGGAGTGAGAAGGATTCTGGCTACTCAGGTACATGGCTGACCTATAACACACAGCATCCATCTTATCCCACATACCCCGTACTATTCCCATAGCTGGTCCTGTTCCACTCACACGTACCCTAACAAGCGTCATGCCAGAGACTTCTGTGAGAATAATGCACCGCAAACACTATGAAGAGATATTGATGTGCTCTGTTTTATTCCATTAACTCTACATCACTGTGAGACAGACCGGTATCCCCCTGAGATAACCCACCCAAATACTATCTACATACAAGATTTCCTGTATATGGCATAGACAAAGCCCACCATAAAAGAGAGCAACCTTCCTACACTACCACCCTCACCATCTTCTCTCTCTAATCCTCCACTAACATTATCTCCTATCTCTAATCCTTCACTAATATCTACACTACCATCCTCACCATCTTCTCTCTCTAATCCTCCACTAACATCTCCTATCTCTAATTCTTCACTAATATCTACACTACCATCTTCACCATCTTCTCTCTCTAATCCTCCACTATTATCTCCTACCTCTAATCCTTCACTACCACACTCACCATCTTCTATCTCTAATCCTCCACTAACATTATCTCCTATCTCTAATCCTTCACTAACACCTAGACTATCACCCTCACCATCTTCTCTCTCTAATCCTCCACTATTATCTCCTATCTCTAGTCCTTCACTAATATCTACACTACCATCCTCACCATCTTCTATCTCTAATCCTCCACTATTATCTCCTACCTCTAATCCTTCACTAATATCTACACTACCATCCTCACCATCTTCTATCTCTAATCCTCCACTATTATCTCCTATCTCTAATCCTTCACTAACACCTACACTACCACCTTCACCATCTTCTCTATCTAATCCTCCACTAACATGTCCTATCTCTAATCCTTCACTAATATCTACACTACCACCCTAACCATCTTCTCTATCTAATCCTCCACTAACATCTCCTATCTCTAATCCTTCACTACTACCCTCACCATCTTCTATTTCTAATCATCCACTAACATTATCTCCTATCTCTAATCCTTCACTAACACCTACACTATCACCCTCACCATCTTCTCTATCTAATCCTCCACTAAAAATATCTCCTATCTCGAATCCTTCACTAACTCCTACACTATCACCCTCACCATCTTCTCTATCTAACCTCCACTAATATTATTTCTTATCTCTAATCCTTCACGAACATCTACACTACCATCATCACACCTTCTCTATCTAATCCTCCACTAACATTATCTCATATCTCTAATCCTTCACTAACACCTACACTACCACCCGCACAATCTTCTCTATCTAATCCTCCACTAACATCTCCTATCTCTAATACTTCACTACCACCCTCACCATCTTCTATCTCTAATCCTCCACTAACATTATCTCCTATCGCTAATCCTTCACTAACACCAACACTAACACCCTCACCATCTTCACTATCTAATCTTCTACTAACATTATCTCCTATCTCTAATCCTTCACTAACACCTACACTACCACCCTCACCATCTTCTATCTCTAATCCTCCACTATTATCTCCTATCTCTAATCCTTCACTGATATCTACACTACCATCCTCACCAGCTTCTATCTCTAATTCTCCACTAACATTATCTCCTATCTCTAATCCTTCACTAACACCTACACTACCATCCTCACCATCTTCTCTCTCTAATTCTCCACTAACATTATCTCCTATCTCTAATCCTTCACTAACACCCTCACCATCTTCTCTCTCTAATCCTCCACTAACATCTCCTATCTCCAATCCTTCACTACCACCCTCAACGTTTTCTCTCTCTAATCCTTCACTAACACCTACACTACCACCCTCACCATCTTCTCTATCTAATCCTCCACTAACATTATCTCCTATCTCTAATCCTTCACTAACACCTACACTACCATCCTCACATCTTCTCTCTCTAATCCTCCACTAATGTCCACATTGCTACCCTCATAATTTCCTATCTCTAATCCTTCACTACCACCCTCACCATCTTCTCTCTAATCCTTCACTAACATTATCTCCTATCTCTAATCCTTCACTAACACCTACACTACCATCCTCCCCATCTTCTATCTCTAATCCTCCACTAACATTATCTCCAACCTCTAATCCTTCACTACCATCCTCGCCACCTTCACTCTCTAAACCTTCACTAATATCTACCACTACCACCCTCACCATCTTCTCTCTAATCCTCCACTAACATTATCTCCTATCTCTAATCCTCTACTAATATCTACATTTCTACCCTCATTATTTCCTATCTTTAATCCTTCACTAACACCTACACTATCATTCTCACATCTTCTCTATCTAATCCTCCACTAATATTATCTCTCTCTAATCCTTCACTAACATCTACACTACCATCCTCAAATCTTCTCTATCTCATCCTCCACTAATATTATCTCCTATCGCTAATCCTTCACTAACATCTATACTACCATCCTCAAATCTTCTCTATCTAACCTCCACTAATATTATTTCTTATCTCTAATCCTTCACGAACATCTACACTACCATCGTCACACCTTCTCTATCTAATCCTCCACTAACATTGTCATATCTCTAATCCTTCACTAACACTTACACTACCACCCCCACCATCTTCTCTATCTAATCCTTCACTAACATTATCTCCTATCGCTAATCCTTCACTAACACCTACGCTGCTACCCCACCATCTTCTCTAATCCTCAACTAACATTATCTCCTATCTCTAATCCTTCACTAACACCTACACTACCACCCTCATCTCTCTCTAATCCTCTACTAACATTATCTCCTATCTGTAACCCTTCACTAACACCTACATTGCCATCCTTACATCTTCACTATCTAATCCTTCGCTAACTTTATCTCCTATCTCTAATCATTCACTAACATCTACACTACCACCCTCACCATCTTCTCTCTCTAATTCTCCACTAACATTATCCCTATCCTTCACCAGCACCTACACTACCACCCTCACAATCTTCTCTATATAATCCTCCACTAACATTATCTCCTGTCTCTAATCATTCACTAACACCTACACTACCACCCTCACCATCTTCTCTCTCTAATTCTCCACTAACATTATCTCCTATCTCTAATCATTCACTAACATCTACACTACCACCCTCACCATCTTCTCTCTCTAATTCTCCACTAACATTATCCCTATCCTTCACCAGCACCTACACTACCACCCTCACAATCTTCTCTATATAATCCTCCACTAACATTATCTCCTATCTCTAATCATTCACTAACACCTACACTGCCACCCTCACCATCTTCTCTCTCTAATCCTCCACTAACATTATCTTCTATCCTTGACTAACACCTACACTATCATCCTCACTCATCTGTGAGGACCCCCAGGTCTATGTGTGCACCAAACGGGCCTATACCTCACGCAGGGCACCCTGGTTCCTTCTCCGAGTCCTACAGGTTGTACAGGACACACTATAGCAATGGTACAAAATGATACCTTTATTTTACACACACCAGATATACATGTACAATCAGTAATTACAATTAGAATGGCCATCTGTATTAATGCCACTCTGAGAATCTTGCCATGTCCCAGCCACATGAGCCTGTGGAGTCCCCGGGACAACAGCTGAGACTCCCCACTTCTGGCATCTAAGCCTTCAGGAACTGCACTTCCTCCCTAGTCCCTGCCACCATGGATTGGCTGGCCTCTGCATTCCAACATATAAGGCAATTCCAGGGCCATATGCTGTAACCAGGTACATTCCACAGCAGGTGGGGCTCTGGCTAGAAGTGGTCAGCAGCCCAGGCACTGGTCTCCTGGATACACATGACAGGGAGAGGTGGATGTTCTCTTCCCAAGCATCCTTACACCACATATCACAGAAAACCACACATTGCAAAGCACAATGCCATATCAATATATAGTCAAGTCTAAACATGTCACATGCATCTGTAAGTAATGGGATGTAGTTATGTGATCGCAGCGGCTGAGTACGTTCTGGGCAACTCGGAAACGGAACAACGTTTTTTTGTACCGCTCGGCTGCACATGCGATCGCACACTTGCAAAGAAAACATACACTCCCCTATATGCGTGACTATCTGATCGCAGCACTGCAAAAAATAGCTAGCGAGCGATCAACTCGGAATGACCCCCAATATTCTCTGATAGGCACAACCATATAACAAGAGGGACCATTTCCCACACCTAATACATATAGAAAATGACCCTCTCCTATTTGCCAGTTCTCCCTGCCTTCATATGCTGAGAAGCAGGAACAAGCTGTAAAAAGTAAACTCTCTGGCTTACTACTCAGGAATGAGCCAAACTGCAGGTTTGGTAATAATCTCAGGGGCCAGTTAGTAGATGACGTGACGATCCATCTCTAATCATCCACTAACATCTACATTGCTACCTTCATTATCTCTTCTCTCTAATCCTTCAGTAACACCTACAGTACCATCCTCAAATCTGCTCTATCTAATCCTAACATCTACACCACCCTCACTACTAACATCTACACTACCCTCATCATCTCCTATCTCTAATCCTTCACTAACACCTACAGTACCATCCTCAAATCTGCTCTATCTAATCCTAACATCTACACCACCCTCACTACTAACATCTACACTACCCTCATCATCTCCTATCTCTAATCCTTCACTAACACCTACAGTACCATCCTCAAATCTGCTCTATCTAATCATAACATCTACACCACCCTCACTACTAACATCTACACTACCCTCATCATCTCCTATCTCTAATCCTTCACTAACACCTACAGTACCATCCTCAAATCTGCTCTATCTAATCCTAACATCTACACCACCCTCACTACTAACATCTACACTACCCTCATCATCTCCTATCTCTAAATCTTCACTACTAATATCTACACTACCACCCCATCATCTCATCTCTAATCATGTAACATCCACACTAGTACCTTAATTGATCTCTAATCCTTCACTACAGCTACACTACTACCCTCATCATCTATCTCTAATTATCCACCAACATCTACAGTACACTACTACCCTCATCAGTTCCTATCTCTAATTCTCCACTTCCACCCTTATCATCTCCTCTAATCCTCCACTAATATCTGCATTACCACCCTCATCATCTAACTCTAATCCAATACTAACATCTACACTACCACCATCATCTCATATCTCTAATCCCCCACTACATATACACTGCCACCCTCTTAATTTCCTCTCTAGTCCTCGACTAACGTCTGTCCTGCCACTCTCAATATATATCTCTAATCCACCATTACTAACATCTGTACTACTAGCCATATCAGCTCTCTTTTATACTCCACTACTAACATCTACAGTACCACCCTTATCATATCTTATATCTAATACTCCACTGCTAATATCTACACTACCATCTCCTGATCTCGTATCTCTAATTATCCACCACTACCCTCAGTATCTCTTATAATCCTCCAAACTACTAACCTCATCATCTGCCATCTCTAATAATTCACTAACAGCATATACACTTCTGTCCCATCACCTATCTCTAATCCTCCACTACTATCCCCATCATCTCCAGTCACCCACTGCTAATATCTACACCACCCTCATCCTGTCTCAACTCTAATTCTCCAATACTAACAGCATCTACACTACCACCCCATCATCTTCTATCTCTAATCTAGCAATACTAACATTTACACTACCACCCCCATCATATATCTCTAATCCTACACTACCACCCTCATTCTATCCTATCTCTAATCTTCCACTAACATCTACACTACCACCCCCATCATCTACCTCTAATCCTACACTACCACCCTCATTCTATCCTATCTCTAATCTTCCATTAACATCTACACTACCACCCCCATCATCTACCTCTAATCCTTCACTACACACATCTACACTACCACCCTCATCATCTCTCTAATCCTACACTACCACCCTCATTCTATCATATCTCTAATCTTCCATTAACATCTACACTACCACCCCCATCATCTACCTCTAATCATACACTACCACCCTCATCATAGCCTATCTCTAATCTTCCACTAAAATATACACTACCACCATCATCTAATAATCCACTAACATCTACACTACCACCCCCATCATCTACATCTAATCCTACACTACCACCCTCATTCTAGCCTCTCTCTAATCTTCCACTAACATGTACACTACCACCCCCATCATCTACCTCTAATCCTTCACTACACACATCTACACTACCACCCTCATCCTCTTTCATCTTACACTACCACCCTCATCATATCCTATTGCTAATCTTCCACTAACATCTACACTGCCACCCCCATCATCTACCTCTAATCATACACTACCACCCTCATCATAGCCTATCTCTAATCTTCCACTAACATCTACACTACCATCATCTAATAATCCACTAACATCTACACTACCACTCTACTCATATCCTATCTCTAATCTTCCACTAACATTTACACTACCACCCCATCATCTACCTCTAATCCTTAACTACCACCCTCATTCTATCCTATCTCTAATCTTCCACTAACATCTACACTACCACCCCCATCATCCACCTCTAATCCTTAACTACCACCCTCATTCTATCCTATCTCTAATCTTCCACTAACATCTACACTGCCACCCCCATCATCTACCTCTAATCCTACACTACATACATCTACACTACCACCATCATCATCTACCTCTAATCCTTTACTAACATATGTACTACTACCCTAACCATCTCCTATCTCTAATCCTCCACTAACATCTACATGATCATTCCCATCATCTATCATCTCTAGTCCTCCATTACTAACCTCTACACTACTATCTTCATCATTTATCTCTAATTGCCCACTACTAACAGCTACACTACCACCCTCACCATCTTCTATCTCTAATACTCCATGAACATCTGCAATGCTACCCTCATTTGTCCTCTCTCTAATCCTTCACTAACACCAACACTACTACCCTCACCATCTCCTATCTCTAATCCTCAACTACTAACATCTACACTACCACCATCATCACTTTATGGTATAATGGTTTAGCACTGGGTCATGGGTTCGATTCCCACCATGGCCCTAAGAGGGTCACCACTTAATACTTTAGCCCAGTTGGACTACTTACCATTGACCACAACTCTATGCTCTCCATTTTCCAACCAATTTTTAACCCAAGTACAAATTGTTTCCCATACCGAGCTCTCTTAGTTTATGTATCAACCTCATGTGCAGCACAAAGTCAAAGGCTTTAGCAAAATGTAAAAATAGCACATCCACTGCGTTTCCCAAGCTAATTAGGTTTGTTTGACAAGATCTTAGTAATAATCTTGCAGGACCCCAAGTACTCCTGAATGCTTTCCCTTAATATACCTTCTAATATTTTCCGCACTATAGATGTCAGACTTACCGGTCTATAATTTCCAGGATGAGTTTTGCTTCCCTTTATAAATAATGGCACTACATCTGCTATTCGCCAGTCCCTCGGTACCAATCCTGAAGTAATTGAATCATTGAAGATTAAGTATAGAGGCTTTGCTGTTTCTGAGATTGGCTCCATTAAAACTCTAGGGTGAAATCTATCCGGGCCAGGAGATTTATTAATCTTAATTTTGTTGTCTCTCACGGACTACTTCTACGCTCAACCGAGTATTGGGTGATGGGGCATTACCATTTACGTTATTATATAGTATTCCCACCATTTGGTCCTCTGTAGTAAAGACTGACATAAAAAATTCATTCAATTTTTCTTTTTCCAAGTCGTCAATAATCAGAACCCCAACTCACTTTTTACTGGTCCTATATTTTCCTTTTTCAGCCTTTTCTTTGATGTACTTTAAGAACTTTTTTGGGTTTGTTCTGTTTTCCTTTGCGATTTGCTTTTCATTATCTATTTTAGCAGTTCTGATTTCCTTTTTACATTATTACATTCATTATAGTAGAGAAATGACCCCTCATTCCCATCTGACTTGAACACTTTGAAAGCACGCCTCGTTTTCCATTTCTACCCTTGCCTTCTTGTTAAGCCACATCGGTTTATACTTTGTACTCTTGCCTTTGCTGTCCATGGGTATTGAACTCACGCGTATATTTTTCTAGCAACATATTAAAATCATTCCACATT
The DNA here is from genome assembly GCF_028390025.1 of Pseudophryne corroboree. Lineage (NCBI taxonomy): Eukaryota > Metazoa > Chordata > Amphibia > Anura > Myobatrachidae > Pseudophryne > Pseudophryne corroboree. The sequence goes on from NC_086451.1 coordinate 489,327,849, forward strand.
TCAACAGTGTTCTTACCCTTAAACAATGTGTCCCAACCTACGTCCTTTATAGCATTCTTAAGCGTGGTAAAATTTGCCTGTCTAAAATTAAAAGTCTTAGTCGCGCTTTTACATTGCTGGTTTTAGAAACTTATGGGCCGATTCAAACCTGATCGCTAGGCTGCGTTATCTCACAGCCTGCGATCAGGTCTGATCTGCGCATGCGTATGCACCGCACTGTGCAGGCGAGATGGGCCGCAGCAACGGGAATTGCCAGTCAGCGACAGGATGGTGCGAAAATTCTGAACGCACCGGCGATCGCAAGGTGATTGACAGGAAGAGGGTGTTTGTGGGTGGCAACTGACCGTTTCCAGGGAGTGTCCGGAAAAATGCAGGGAGGACCCGGCGTTTTGAGGGAGGGTTTCTGACGTCAGCTCCGGCCCTGATCATTGCAGCGGCTGAGTAAGTCCTGGGCTGCGCAGAGACTGCACAAACATCCAGCAAAAGCGAACGCACACCTGCACACACACAATACCCTTCTCCTGTAGGTCGGCGACTACCTGATCGCAGGGATGCAAAAAACGCACCCTAGCGCTCAGGTCTGAATTACCCCCTTATTTGGAATGAGACCATGGACTTGATCACTGTTACCCAATGTCTCCCTTACCTTGATATTTTACATCGCCCCCACATTATTGGTTATTACTTGGTCCAGTATATTCCTATTTCTAGTTGGTTCCTCAAATACTTGGAACAAGCAGTGATCTTTTATTATGGGTAAAACCCTATTACCCCTAGCTGTATCACATGACTCGTGTATCCACTTTATGTCAGGATGATTGAAAACCCCCATAACGAACACTTCCCCCATTCCGGCAGCCTTTTCTATTTGCTGTAAGAGCTGCTCTTCCTCAGTCACACAATGGGGGTCATTCCGAGTTGTTCGCTCGTTGACGATGTTTGCAACGGAGCGATTAATGCGAAAATGTGCATGCGCATGGTACGCAGTGCGCATGCGCTAAGTATTTTAGCTCAAAACTTAGTAGATTTACTCACGGCAGAACGAAGAAATTTCAACGTTGAAGTGATCGTAGTGTGATTGACAGGAAGTGGGTGTTTCTGGGCGGATACTCAGCGTTTTCACGGCGTTTGCGGAAAAACGCAGGTGTGCCAGGGAAAAACGCGGGAGTGGCTGGAGAAACGGGGGAGTGTCTGGGCGAACGCTGGGTGTGTTTGTAACGTCAAACCAGGAACGAAAAGGACTGAGCTGGTCGCAATGGCAGAGTAAGTCTGGAGCTACTCAGAAACTGCGGGGTAATCGTTCCGAGAAAATTAGCGAATCTTTCGTTCGCAATTCTCCTATGCTATGATACACTCCCAGTAGGCGGCGGCCTAGCGTGTGCAATGCTGCTAAAAGCAGCTAGCGAGCGAACAACTCGGAATCACCCCCCATATCGGGTGACTATGTTATCCCCTGTACCCTCAGAAATAATTTCCTTTAAATAAGGTTTTAATAAAGGCCTGACGTAGAGACATACTCCTCCTCCCCTCTTGTTAGCCCTGTCTCTCCTGAAGAGGGTATAGCCTTCTAAGTTAACTGCCCAGTCAGGAGGATCATCCCACCATGTTTCAGTAATACCTATAACATCACACTGCTCGCTCATTGCTAACACACCCAATTCCCCCTTTTGCCTGACCGGCTTCTTGCGTTTGCCAACATGCATTTTAGGTTAGTAAAACCTTCTTCTGTATATTCTCGCTTTGATATATTTTTTTCTGGTTTGTTGATTACTTGGTTTACCATTATTGGCTGTCCTCCCCCCTCCCCCCCTCCACCCCCATTGTTCTTAATACAACCCTTAATACTTTTCTCACTGAGCATCCCATAATTTCTAGCTATTCCCTCCCCCCAGACATATAGTTTAAAATCTCCTCCAACCTTCTAACCATTCTTCCCTCAACCACCGCAGTCCTCTCCTCATTCAGGTGCAAACCATCATGACAATAAAGATGGCGCCTGACCAAGAAGTCCGCCCAGTGTTCCATAAAGTCAAATCCCTCCTTCCTACACCAGTCTCTAAGCCACACATTTACCTCCCTAATCTCCTTCTGCCTCCCTGGACCAGCGCGTGGCACTGGTAATATTTCAGAGAAATATTACCTTAGATGTCCCTGCCTTAAGTTTATGGACTAGATTTTTAAGGACGTCCCATCTACCTCTAAGTTGGTCGTTTATGACGATGTGCACCAAGACTGCCGGGTCACTCCCAGCCCCTCCCAACAATCTGTCTACCCAGTCCGCAACATGTTGTACCTGAGCACCCGAAAGACAACATAATGTATGATGATCACGGTCCCGGTAGCAGATTACTCTATCTGCCTTACTGATAATTGAGTCCCCTACCACCACAATCTGGCTGGGTACCTCAGATACAACTGTCCTCTCTGTGCCAGAGGGACCATTCCTCTCGTTGCTAGGGGAAATGATCTCATCAAGCTCCACCATTTCTGCACTGCCATCCCCGGTATCTTTGTCCAATCGGGTGACTCTGCTGGGATTGGTCAGCCCCGAACTGGCCTGCCTCTTTCTTCTTCTCCTTTTAACTGTAACCCAACTGCCTACCTGTCCATCCTCCTCTATTTCTGCTTCTCCCTGCTCCCCTAATGCCTCCATGGTGAGCTGCAAACTATGTTCGAGATTGGCAATCTCCCTCAGTGTTGCAATGGTCTGCCTTAGATCAGTTACCTGGGCTCCCAAGGAGACCATTTGCTCACATCTTGTGCAGAGGTTCTCACCCGGGAACATTTGCTCCAAGTGTGCATACATCTAGCAAGATATGCACTGTGTGAGACAGTCAGTCCTGCTCCCGCTCATTCTGTTTGGATTAAAGTCCCTTTGACCTAAGGTGGGGTCCTGCTTCTTTGTTATAAGTGTAATATAAGTGTAAGTCCCCTCTTGTACAGAGACTTGTCAACCTCTACAAAACCGCTTAAGGAAATGCAATCCAATTTACCAAGAGCTATAGAAAAACAGACACAAATACAAATGAACCTATGCTTATGAGCACCCGTAAATAATGAAGATGATACTTGCGTGTCTGGATGTGTGTCAAGAACTTCTCACACAGCACTAGATGACACACACATAGCTAGCGACCTCCTCCAAGAACCAGAAGCCCTGTAGGTGTTGAATCTTGCACTGATGCCTGATACGATGCCCATTCTGCTGTGATGCACATATTGGATCTGCTCCTAATGTTCTCTCCAATGACCTGCACCTGCTAACTTCCTTACACCGTCATACACCTGCAGAATGCACCTGCCAGACACTCTAATGCAGTGTGCCAGGCGCTGTCTCGGGGCAAGGTACTGGAACGGAGCAGCAGCACTCTGCCTGGGCTCCCCCTGCTCCCTGCTCCATGACAATCAGCGCGCTTACAGTCCTCCTGTCCGGCAAAATTCTGCTTTGGTTTTTCTCATCCTCTGACTCAGCGGTTCAGCGTTTCACCTGCACGGAGCAGTAGCGCTCTAACCGCGCTCCTCTGCTGCCTGCTCCTTACAGCGCGTGCTCCGTCCTCGCCAGTCGCTCTTCCGGTTCAGGTATCAGCCCCAGTTCCAGAATCTGGTCAACAGTGTCTCATAGCGTCTGCATCCTAGTAGGTTAATTGCCTCATGCCTAGTGTGTGTGTGTGTGTGTGTGTGTGTGTGTGTGTGTGTGTGCGCATGTACATGGGCAGACTAGATGGGCCAAGTGGTTCTTATTTGCCATGAATCTCTATGTTTCTATCTCCTATCTCTAATCCTATACTATAAACAACATCTACACTAACATCCCCATTATATACAATCACTAATCCTCCACTAGTAACATCTACCCTCATCTCTGATCCTCCACTAGTAACATCTACCCTCATCTCTGATCCTCTACTGCTAACATCTACCCTCATCTCTGATCCTCCACTGCTAACATCTACCCTCATCTCTGATCCTCCACTGCTAACATCTACCCTAATCTCTGATCATCCACTGCTAACATCTACCCTCATCTCTACTCCTCCACTGCTAACATCTACCCTCATCTCTGATCCTCAACTGCTAACATCTACCCTCATCTCTGATCCTCCACTGCTAACATCTACCCTCATCTCTACTCCTCCACTGCTAACATCTACCCTCATCTCTGATCCTCAACTGCTAACATCTACCCTCATCTCTGGTCCTTCACTTCTAACATCTACCCTCATCTCTGATCCTCCACTGCTAACATCTACCCTCATCTCTGATCCTCCACTGCTAACATCTACCCTCATCTCTGATCCTCCACTGCTAACATATACCCTCATCTCTGATCCTCCACTGCTAACATCTACCCTCATCTCTGATCCTCCACTGCTAACATCTACCCTCATCTCTACTCCTCCACTGCTAACATCTACCCTCATCTCTGATCCTCAACTGCTAACATCTACCCTCATCTCTGATCCTCCACTTCTAACATCTACCCTCATCTCTGATCCTCCACTGCTAACATCTACCCTCATCTCTGATCCTCCACTGCTAACATCTACCCTCATCTCTGATCATCCACTGCTAACATCTACCCTCATCTCTACTCCTCCACTGCTAACATCTACCCTCATCTCTGATCCTCAACTGCTAACATCTACCCTCATCTCTGATCCTCCACTGCTAACATCTACCCTCATCTCTACTCCTCCACTGCTAACATCTACCCTCATCTCTGACCATTCACTGCTAACATCTACCCTCATCTCTACTCCTCCACTGCTAACATCTACCCTCATCTCTGATCCTCCACTGCTAACATCTACCCTCATCTCTGATCCTCCACTGCTAACATCTACCCTCATCTCTGATCCTCCACTAGTAACATCTACCCTCATCTCTGAGCCTCCACTGCTAACATCTACCCTCATCTCTGATCCTCAACTGCTAACATCTACCCTCATCTCTGATCCTCCACTGCTAACATCTACCCTCATCTCTGATCCTCCACTGCTAACATCTACCCTCAACCTCTGATCCTCCACTAGTAACATCTACCCTCATCTCTGATCCTCCACTGCTGACATCTACCCTCATCTCTACTCCTCCACTGCTAACATCTACCCTCATCTCTGATCCTCCACTGCTAACATCTACACTCATCTCTGATCCTCCACTGCTAACATCTACCCTCATCTCTGAGCCTCCACTGCTAGCATCTACCCTCATCTCTGATCCTCCACTGCTAACATCTACCCTCATCTCTGATCCTCCACTGCTAACATATACCCTCATCTCTGATCCACCACTGCTGACATCTACCCTCATCTCTGATCCTCCACTGCTGACATCTACCCTCATCTCTGATCCTCCACTGCTGACATCTACCCTCATCTCTGATCCTCCACTGCTGACATCTACCCTCATCTCCGATCCTCCACTGCTAACATCTACCCTCATCTCTGAGCCTCCACTGCTAACATCTACCCTCATCTCTGATCCTCCACTGCTAACATCTACCCTCATCTCTGATCCACCACTGCTAACATATACCCTCATCTCTGATCCACCACTGCTAACATCTACCCTCATCTCTACTTCTCCACTACTAACATCTACCATCATCTCTGATCCTCCGCTTCTAGCATCTACCCTCATCTCTGATCCTCCACTGCTAACATCTACCCTCATCTCTGATCCTCCACTACTAACATCTACCCTCATCTCTGATCCTTCACTGCTAACATCTACCCTCATCTCTGATCCTACACTACTAACATCTACCCTCATCTCTGATCCTCCACTGCTGACATCTACCCTCATCTCTGATCCTCCACTGCTAACATATACCACTTATCTCTGATCCTCCACTGCTAACATCTACCCTCATCTCTGATCCTCCACTACTAACATCTACCCTCATCTCTGATCCTCCACTTCTAGCATCTACTCTCATCTCTGATCCTACACTACTAACATCTACCCTCATCTCTGATCCTCCACTGCTGACATCTACCCTCATCTCTAATCCTTCACTGCTGACATCTACCCTCATCTCTGATCCACCACTGCTAACATCTACCCTCATCTCTGATCCTCCACTGCTAACATCTACCCTCATCTCTGATCCTCCACTGCTAACATCTACCCTCATCTCTGATCCTCCACTGCTAACATCTACCCTCATCTCTGAGCCTCCACTGCTAGCATCTACCCTCATCTCTGATCCTCCACTGCTAACATCTACCCTCATCTCTGATCCTCCACTGCTAACATATACCCTCATCTCTGATCCACCACTGCTGACATCTACCCTCATCTCTGATCCTCCACTACTGACATCTACCCTCATCTCTGATCCTCCACTGCTGACATCTACCCTCATCTCTGATCCTCCACTGCTGACATCTACCCTCATCTCCGATCCTCCACTGCTAACATCTACCCTCATCTCTGAGCCTCCACTGCTAACATCTACCCTCATCTCTGATCCTCCACTGCTAACATCTACCCTCATCTCTGATCCACCACTGCTAACATATACCCTCATCTCTGATCCACCACTGCTAACATCTACCCTCATCTCTACTTCTCCACTACTAACATCTACCATCATCTCTGATCCTCCGCTTCTAGCATCTACCCTCATCTCTGATCCTCCACTGCTAACATCTACCCTCATCTCTGATCCTCCACTACTAACATCTACCCTCATCTCTGATCCTTCACTGCTAACATCTACCCTCATCTCTGATCCTACACTACTAACATCTACCCTCATCTCTGATCCTCCACTGCTGACATCTACCCTCATCTCTGATCCTCCACTGCTAACATATACCACTTATCTCTGATCCTCCACTGCTAACATCTACCCTCATCTCTGATCCTCCACTGCTAACATCTACCCTCATCTCTGATCCTCCACTACTAACATCTACCCTCATCTCTGATCCTCCACTTCTAGCATCTACTCTCATCTCTGATCCTACACTACTAACATCTACCCTCATCTCTGATCCTCCACTGCTGACATCTACCCTCATCTCTAATCCTTCACTGCTGACATCTACCCTCATCTCTGATCCACCACTGCTAACATCTACCCTCATCTCTGATCCTCCACTGCTAACATCTACCCTCATCTCTGATCCTCCACTGCTAACATCTACCCTCATCTCTGATCCTCCACTGCTAACATCTACCCTCATCTCTGAGCCTCCACTGCTAACATCTACCCTCATCTCTGATCCACCACTGCTAACATCTACCCTCATCTCTGATCCTCCACTGCTAACATCTACCCTCATCTCTGATCCTTCCCTGCTGACATTTACCCTCATCTCTGATCCACCACTGCTAACATCTACCCTCATCTCTAATCCTCCACTACTCACTACACTAACCCCCCCCCCCTCCCCCCATCATCTTATTACTTCCTTTGCCTCTTTTCCTCCAACACTAACAGTTGCATCCTCTGGTACCTCCTCACAGACAGCAGCTCAGACAGCACCAGCTCTGAGGAAACTCCACATCCAACAAAGAACAGCACACCAGATGACACTCAGAAAGTGGAACAGGCACCAGTGACATATACCCCTGTGTACATACTGCAGAATGTTGTCCTGGAACAGGTGAGAGACAGGGAGATGAGGAAAATATATATCTCTCAGACATGCCCTGCCTGTTAGGGTCCTGCCCAGGCAATGTGGAGTCACTGATGATTCTCTGTGTGTGGAATAAGCTCAGACAGTTGTTTTGGTAATTGACACTTTAATTTCTTTTCTTTGTAGCCACGGATCGTTCTACTCCAGGGACCCCTATGTCGCCATCATAAGCGATCATCCCCAGATTCCTACCTACCCATCCTACGCTCTTATCCCAAGATCGCTCCTCGTCTTGCCCCTACACCCCCATCTACCCCAAATTCAACTGCTGGAAGTCCTGCTCCCACCACACTCCTGGAGGTGTCCCTCCGCTCTCTAGCACTGCTGCGCCGGACACGGGAGACACAGCGATCTATTCGGGAGCTGAGGGCGCATGCTATATTATACCAACGGGCGCTACGCGGTGAGGAGGGGGGATGGGAGCGGCTGCAGAGAGCCATGGAAAGGAGTGGAAGTTACCGTAATAGGCGCCCCTTGCCCGGCACAGATGGGATACCACAAGCAGAAGAGTCATTGGCCAGCTCAGTGACCCCATTGGATGACCCTGTGACCTCAGAGATAGGCAATATGGTACTGGAAGAAAACGGCATAACATCATCAGAGGATGGAGACACAGAAACAGAGGAAGTGATATCATCAGGGAATTCTGTGATGTCACCAGAGGCTGTATCCTCAGAAGGTGAAGAAGGCAACATATGATGGCGATGAGTGACATCATTGGCTAAGACCTCATTGAATGTAGCCCTCCTCTCTGCGGCATCTCAGGGGGCTGGGCCCCAACACACAATTTTTATATATCAAATGTTGTAAAAGAAAAAAAAAAAGCGCCAACATTTATAAGTAATTTCTGTATATAACAAAATAATTCTCTCTCTAGAAGTCACATGAAAAAAGCAGATAATCCTCATCAATTCCTGACGAGTTACTTGCTGTAGAAATGAGTGCAATCTATTTATACTATACCACAATACAACATGATCTGCATTTGGCAAACACTTGTCTGACTGTTTCCTTGCTGTTACACCCAGCACAATAACGACACACAGTGGACACTCTGGGTATTGCAGTGTGGTAACGGCACAAGAAGTTTCTGTCCTTTATTTCCACTTCCATCCCTCTCCCAGCCCCACGTTACAGGTCCATAAGTAGCGATCCCTCCTGCTTGCGTTTTTTAGCTTTCTTCTTGGTACTACCTGACCATTGAGATTGCCCCACGTTGTCCGGGACGGCTCGTGGGGCAGTAGCTCCGAATGGGCGATATCTCTGCTTTAGCCCCTGAGGAATGAGTAGGGGGGGCCTGTCTGGAATGCTGTTTAGGGCTGTGTGGTCCCCATGGGCCTCTGCCAGGGTGATGATACCCTGGAACGGTGGGGCACAAACCAGGCTCCCCGCAGAGGGCTCCGGAGAGCAGAGCAAGGCCCGGAAAGGGCTATCACTGCGGGGGGAAGACATGACGTGGTAATATTTCTTGACGCTGTTAACCTTCATCTTCTGCATCTTGTACCCAGACAGCGGGAGGCGATGAGAGCTGAAGCTGGAGGTGGTAAGGTGAGAGAAGTGGACATACATTAGACAACTACACAGTGTATACTGACCAGTAGCTACCTAACATATAGAAGGCTATTCCACCTGCAGGCTACTTGTGCATACCCCCCTGCAATCTCACCACTGTGGTAATTACAACATGAGGCTCTGATCATGGAACTCACGGGAGCCCTTCCATACCCAGAGCGACAAAGCCTGCAAGACTAACTGCAGGAGTAAGAGGGTCAATCTCCACCTTGGTAATACCATATTGCACCCCGGTGGGGCAGATGTCATATGTGCAGCAGAGAGATTTATAGTTGGGAGGGGAGCGTTTGACTTGCAGTGTAAAACAAAGCCGGCCAGTAATTCCCCTGCATTGCATGCGGTGTCCAGCTTACTCCTGCCGCTGTCTCCGACACACAGCGAGGCCGATATATAGCAAATACAATAAGGCCACACATGTATGGGACCCATACACCCACATCTAGGAGCTGCTGCTGACGACATAATTATGGGGGAATGTATTCTCCTACGCGCAGCAGACTTCCTGTAGTGTCTGTATATGACATCATCAGCTTATACCTTTATATCTGTCATCGTTACAGGAACCTCTTTCATATAAGTCATTGTGTATCTAGTGGCTCAGTCACATATAGTGCTGGCAGCCATTTATGAGAAGAGGAAACCCTGTTCAGGGATCTTACATACATCTGTAACCAACCACCACCTAGAGAGAGGTTCTGCATCAGCACGACCGGTCACTGGGGCCCTGTACTATCACCTCCATGTTCCCAGAGGTTCTGCACCAGCACGACCGGTCACTGGGGCCCTATACTATCACCTCCATGTTCCCAGAGGTTCTGCATCAGCACGACCGGTCACTGGGGCCCTGTACTATCACCTCCATGTTCCCAGAAATTCTGCATCAGCACGACCGGTCACTGGGGCCCTGTACTATCACCTCCATGTTCCCAGAGGTTCTGCATCAGCACGACCGGTCACTGGGGCCCTGTACTATCACCTCCATGTTCCCAGAGGTTCTGCATCAGCACGACCGGTCACTGGGGCCCTGTACTATCACCTCCATGTTCCCAGAGGTTCCGCATCAGCACGACCAGTCACTGGGGCCCTGTATTATCACCTCCATGTTCCCAGAGGTTCCGCATCAGCACGACCGGTCACTGGGGCCCTGTACTATCACCTCCATGTTCCCAGAGGTTCTGCACCAGCACGACCGGTCACTGGGGCCCTGTACTATCACCTCCATGTTCCCAGAGGTTCTGCACCAGCACGACCGGTCACTGGGACCCTGTACTATCACCTCCATGTTCCCAGAGGTTCTGCATCAGCACGACAGGTCACTGGGGCCCTGTACTATCACCTCCATGTTCCCAGAGGTTCTGCATCAGCACGACCAGTCACTGGAGCCCTGTACTATCACCTCCATGTTCCCAGAGGTTCTGCACCAGGACGACCGGTCACTGGGGCCCTGTACTATCACCTCCATGTTCCCAGAGGTTCTGCACCAGCACGACCGGTCACTGGGGCCCTGTACTATCACCTCCATGTTCCCAGAGGTTCTGCATCAGCACGACCGGTCACTGGGTTCTGCATCAGCACGACCAGTCACTGGGGCCCTGTACTATCACCTCCATGTTCCCAGAGGTTCTGAATCAGCACGACCAGTCACTGGGGCCCTGTACTATCACCTCCATGTTCCCAGAGGTTCTGCATCAGCACGACCGGTCACTGGGGCCCTGTACTATCACCCCCATGTTCCCAGAGGTTCTGCATCAGCACGACCAGTCACTGGGGCCCTGTACTATCACCTCCATGTTCCCAGAGGTTCTGCATCAGCACGACCGGCCACTGGAGCCCTGTACTATCACCACCATGTTCCCAGAGATTCTGCATCAGCACGACCAGTCACTGGGGCCCTGTACTATCACCTCCATGTTCCCAGAGGTTCTGCATCAGCACGACCGGTCACTGGGGCCCTGTACTATCACCTCCATGTTCCCAGAGGTTCCGCATCAGCACGACCGGTCACTGGGGCCCTGTACTATCACCCCCATGTTCCCAGAGGTTCCGCATCAGCACGACCGGTCACTGGGGCCCTGTACTATCACCCCCATGTTCCCAGAGGTTCTGCATCAGCACGACCGGTCACTGGGGCCCTGTACTATCACCTCCATGTTCCCAGAGGTTCTGCATCAGCATGACCGGTCACTGGGGCCCTGTACTATCACCTCCATGTTCCCAGAGGTTCTGCATCAGCATGACCAGTCACTGGGGCCCTGTACTATCACCTCCATGTTCCCAGAGGTTCTGCATCAGCACGACCAGTCACTGGGGCCCTGTACTATCACCTCCATGTTCCCAGAGGTTCTGCACCAGCACGACCGGTCACTGTGGCCCTGTACTATCACCTCCATGTTTCCAGAGGTTCTGCATCAGCACGACAGGTCACTGGGGCCCTGTACTATCACCTCCATGTTCCCAGAGGTTCTGCATCAGCACGACCAGTCACTGGAGCCCTGTACTATCACCTCCATGTTCCCAGAGGTTCTGCACCAGCACGACCGGTCACTGGGGCCCTGTACTATCACCTCCATGTTCCAAGAGGTTCTGAACCAGCACGACCGGTCACTGGGGCCCTGTACTATCACCTCCATGTTCCCAGAGGTTCTGCATCAGCACGACCGGTCACTGGGGCCCTGTACTATCACCTCCATGTTCCCAGAGGTTCTGCACCAGCACGACCGGTCACTGGGGCCCTGTACTATCACCTCCATGTTCCCAGAGGTTCTGCATCAGCACGACCGGTCACTGGGGCCCTGTACTATCACCTCCATGTTCCCAGAGGTTCTGCATCAGCACGACCAGTCACTGGGGCCCTGTACTATCACCTCTATGTTCCCAGAGGTTCTGCATCAGCACGACCGGTCACTGGAGCCCTGTACTATCACCACCATGTTCCCAGAGATTCTGCATCAGCACGACCAGTCACTGGGGCCCTGTACTATCACCTCCATGTTCCCAGAGGTTCTGCATCAGCACGACCAGTCACTGGAGCCCTGTACTATCACCTCCATGTTCCCAGAGGTTCCGCATCAGCACGACTAGTCAATGGGGCCCTGTACTATCACCTCCATGTTCCCTGAGGTTCCGCATCAGCACGACCAGTCACTGGAGCCCTGTACTATCACCTCCATGTTCCCAGAGGTTCTGCATCAGCACGACCAGTCACTGGGGCCCTGTACTATCACCTCCATGTTCCCAGAGGTTCTGCATCAGTACGACCAGTCACTGGAGCCCTGTACTATCACCTCCATGTTCCCAGAGGTTCTGCATCAGCACGACCGGTCACTGGGGCCCTGTACTATCACCTCCATGTTCCCAGAGGTTCTGCATCAGCATGACCGGTCACTGGGGCCCTGTACTATCACCCCCATGTTCCCAGAGATTCAGCATCAGCACGACCAGTCACTGGGGCCCTGTACTATCATCCCCATGTTCCCAGAGGTTCTGCATCAGCACGACCGGTCACTGGAGCCCTGTACTATCACCTCCATGTTCCCAGAGGTTCTGCATCAGCACGACCGGTCACTGGGGCCCTGTACTATCACCTCCATGTTCCCAGAGGTTCCGCATCAGCACGACCGGTCACTGGGGCCCTGTACTATCACCCCCATATTCCCAGAGGTTCCGCATCAGCACGACCGGTCACTGGGGCCCTGTACTATCACCTCCATGTTCCCAGAGATTCTGCATCAGCACGACCAGTCACTGGGGCCCTGTACTATCACCTCCATGTTCCCAGAGGTTCTGCATCAGCACGACCGGTCACTGGGGCCCTGTACTATCACCTCCATGTTCCCAGAGGTTCTGCATCAGCACGACCAGTCACTGGGGCCCTGTACTATCACCTCTATGTTCCCAGAGGTTCTGCATCAGCACGACCGGTCACTGGAGCCCTGTACTATCACCACCATGTTCCCAGAGATTCTGCATCAGCACGACCAGTCACTGGGGCCCTGTACTATCACCTCCATGTTCCCAGAGGTTCTGCATCAGCACGACCGGTCACTGGGGCCCTGTACTATCACCTCCATGTTCCCAGAGGTTCTGCATCAGCACGACCAGTCACTGGAGCCCTGTACTATCACCTCCATGTTCCCAGAGGTTCCGCATCAGCACGACCAGTCACTGGGGCCCTGTACTATCACCTCCATGTTCCCAGAGGTTCCGCATCAGCACGACCGGTCACTGGGGCCCTGTACTATCACCTCCATGTTCCCAGAGGTTCCGCATCAGCACGACCAGTCACTGGGGCCCTGTACTATCACCTCCATGTTCCCAGAGGTTCCGCATCAGCACGACCGGTCACTGGGGCCCTGTACTATCACCCCCATGTTCCCAGAGGTTCTGCATCAGCACGACCGGTCACTGGGGCCCTGTACTATCACCTCCATGTTCCCAGAGGTTCTGCATCAGCATGACCGGTCACTGGGGCCCTGTACTATCACCTCCATGTTCCCAGAGGTTCTGCATCAGCAAGACCAGTCACTGGGGCCCTGTACTATCACCTCCATGTTCCCAGAGGTTCTGCATCAGCACGACCAGTCACTGGGGCCCTGTACTATCACCCCCATGTTCCCAGAGGTTCCGCATCAGCACGACCGGTCACTGGGGCCCTGTACTATCACCTCCATGTTCCCAGAGGTTCTGCATCAGCATGACCGGTCACTGGGGCCCTGTACTATCACCTCCATGTTCCCAGAGGTTCTGCATCAGCATGACCAGTCACTGGGGCCCTGTACTATCACCTCCATGTTCCCAGAGGTTCTGCATCAGCACGACCAGTCACTGGGGCCCTGTACTATCACCTCCATGTTCCCAGAGGTTCCGCATCAGCACGACCGGTCACTGGGGCCCTGTACTATCACCCCCATGTTCCCAGAGATTCTGCATCAGCACGACCAGACACTGGGGCCCTGTACTATCACCTCCATGTTCCCAGAGGTTCTGCATTAGCACGACCGGTCACTGGGGCCCTGTACTATCACCTCCATGTTCCCAGACGTTCTGCATCAGCACGACCGGTCACTGGGGCCCTGTACTATCACCTCCATGTTCCCAGAGATTCTGCATCAGCACGACCGGTCACTGGGGCCCTGTACTATCACCTCCATGTTCCCAGAGATTCTGCATCAGCACGACCGGTCACTGGGGCCCTGTACTATCACCTCCATGTTCCCAGAGGTTCTGCATCAGCATGACCAGTCACTGGGGCCCTGTACTATCACCTCCATGTTCCCAGAGGTTCTGCATCAGCACGACCAGTCACTGGGGCCCTGTACTATCACCCCCATGTTCCCAGAGGTTCCGCATCAGCACGACCGGTCACTGGGGCCCTGTACTATCACCTCCATGTTCCCAGAGGTTCTGCATCAGCATGACCGGTCACTGGGGCCCTGTACTATCACCTCCATGTTCCCAGAGGTTCTGCATCAGCATGACCAGTCACTGGGGCCCTGTACTATCACCTCCATGTTCCCAGAGGTTCTGCATCAGCACGACCAGTCACTGGGGCCCTGTACTATCACCCCCATGTTCCCAGAGGTTCCGCATCAGCACGACCGGTCACTGGGGCCCTGTACTATCACCCCCATGTTCCCAGAGATTCTGCATCAGCACGACCAGACACTGGGGCCCTGTACTATCACCTCCATGTTCCCAGAGGTTCTGCATTAGCACGACCGGTCACTGGGGCCCTGTACTATCACCTCCATGTTCCCAGACGTTCTGCATCAGCACGACCGGTCACTGGGGCCCTGTACTATCACCTCCATGTTCCCAGAGATTCTGCATCAGCACGACCGGTCACTGGGGCCCTGTACTATCACCTCCATGTTCCCAGAGATTCTGCATCAGCACGACCGGTCACTGCGGCCCTGTACTAATGAGCGCCTGAAATTTTTCGGGTTTTGTGTTTTGGTTTTGGGTTCGGTTCCGCGGCCGTGTTTTGGGTTCGAACGCGTTTTGGCAAAACCTCACCGAATTTTTTTTGTCGGATTCGGGTGTGTTTTGGATTCGGGTGTTTTTTTCAAAAAACACTAAAAAACAGCTTAAATCATAGAATTTGGGGGTCATTTTGATCCCAAAGTATTATTAACCTCAAAAACCATAATTTACACTCATTTTCAGTCTATTCTGAATACCTCACACCTCACAATATTATTTTTAGTCCTAAAATTTGCACCGAGGTCGCTGTGTGAGTAAGATAAGCGACCCTAGTGGCCGACACAAACACCGGGCCCATCTAGGAGTGGCACTGCAGTGTCACGCAGGATGTCCCTTCCAAAAAACCCTCCCCAAACAGCACATGACGCAAAGAAAAAAAGAGGCGCAATGAGGTAGCTGTGTGAGTAAGATTAGCGACCCTAGTGGCCGACACAAACACCGGGCCCATCTAGGAGTGGCACTGCAGTGTCACGCAGGATGTCCCTTCCAAAAAACCCTCCCCAAACAGCACATGACGCAAAGAAAAAAAGAGGCGCAATGAGGTAGCTGTGTGAGTAAGATTAGCGACCCTAGTGGCCGACACAAACACCGGGCCCATCTAGGAGTGGCACTGCAGTGTCACGCAGGATGTCCCTTCCAAAAAACCCTCCCCAAACAGCACATGACGCAAAGAAATAAAGAGGCGCAATGAGGTAGCTGTGTGAGTAAGATTAGCGACCCTAGTGGCTGACACAAACACCGGGCCCATCTAGGAGTGGCACTGCAGTGTCACGCAGGATGTCCCTTCCAAAAAACCCTCCCCAAACAGCACATGACGCAAAGAAAAAAAGAGGCGCAATGAGGTAGCTGACTGTGTGAGTAAGATTAGCGACCCTAGTGGCCGACACAAACACCGGGCCCATCTAGGAGTGGCACTGCAGTGTCACGCAGGATGTCCCTTCCAAAAAACCCTCCCCAAACAGCACATGACGCAAAGAAAAAAAGAGGCGCAATGAGGTAGCTGTGTGAGTAAGATTAGCGACCCTAGTGGCCGTCACAAACACCGGGCCCATCTAGGAGTGGCACTGCAGTGTCACGCAGGATGTCCCTTCCAAAAAACCCTCCCCAAACAGCACATGACGCAAAGAAAAAAAGAGGCGCAATGAGGTAGCTGACTGTGTGAGTAAGATTAGCGACCCTAGTGGCCGACACAAACACCGGGCCCATCTAGGAGTGGCACTGCAGTGTCACGCAGGATGTCCCTTCCAAAAAACCCTCCCCAATCAGCACATGATGCAAAGAAAAAGAAAAGAAAAAAGAGGTGCAAGATGGAATTGTCCTTGGGCCCTCCCACCCACCCTTATGTTGTATAAACAGGACATGCACACTTTAACCAACCCATCATTTCAGTGACAGGGTCTGCCACACGACTGTGACTGATATGACGGGTTGGTTTGGACCCCCCCCCAAAAAAGAAGCAATTAATCTCTCCTTGCACAAACTGGCTCTACAGAGGCAAGATGTCCACCTCATCTTCACCCTCCGATATATCACCGTGTACATCCCCCTCCTCACAGATTATCAATTCGTCCCCACTGGAATCCACCATCTCAGCTCCCTGTGTACTTTGTGGAGGCAATTGCTGCTGGTCAATGTCTCCGCGGAGGAATTGATTATAATTCATTTTAATGAACATCATCTTCTCCACATTTTCTGGATGTAACCTCGTACGCCGATTGCTGACAAGGTGAGCGGCGGCACTAAACACTCTTTCGGAGTACACACTTGTGGGAGGGCAACTTAGGTAGAATAAAGCCAGTTTGTGCAAGGGCCTCCAAATTGCCTCTTTTTCCTGCCAGTATAAGTACGGACTGTGTGACGTGCCTACTTGGATGCGGTCACTCATATAATCCTCCACCATTCTATCAATGTTGAGAGAATCATATGCAGTGACAGTAGACGACATGTCCGTAATCGTTGTCAGGTCCTTCAGTCCGGACCAGATGTCAGCATCAGCAGTCGCTCCAGACTGCCCTGCATCACCGCCAGCGGGTGGGCTCGGAATTCTGAGCCTTTTCCTCGCACCCCCAGTTGCGGGAGAATGTGAAGGAGGAGATGTTGACAGGTCGCGTTCCGCTTGACTTGACAATTTTGTCACCAGCAGGTCTTTCAACCCCAGCAGACCTGTGTCTGCCGGAAAGAGAGATCCAAGGTAGGCTTTAAATCTAGGATCGAGCACGGTGGCCAAAATGTAGTGCTCTGATTTCAACAGATTGACCACCCGTGAATCCTTGTTAAGCGAATTAAGGGCTGCATCCACAAGTCCCACATGCCTAGCGGAATCGCTCCCTTTTAGCTCCTTCTTCAATGCCTCCAGCTTCTTCTGCAAAAGCCTGATGAGGGGAATGACCTGACTCAGGCTGGCAGTGTCTGAACTGACTTCACGTGTGGCAAGTTCAAAGGGCATCAGAACCTTGCACAACGTTGAAATCATTCTCCACTGCACTTGAGACAGGTGCATTCCACCTACTATATCGTGCTCAATTGTATAGGCTTGAATGGCCTTTTGCTGCTCCTCCAACCTCTGAAGCATATAGAGGGTTGAATTCCACCTCGTTACCACTTCTTGCTTCAGATGATGGCAGGGCAGGTTCAGTAGTTTTTGGTGGCGCTCCAGTCTTCTGTACGTGGTGCCTGTACGCCGAAAGTGTCCCGCAATTTTTCTGGCCACCGACAGCATCTCTTGCACGCCCCTGTCGTTTTTTAAAAAATTCTGCACCACCAAATTCAAGGTATGTGCAAAACATGGGACGTGCTGGAATTTGCCCATATTTAATGCACACACAATATTGCTGGCGTTGTCCGATGCCACAAATTCACAGGAGAGTCCAATTGGGGTAAGCCATTCCGCGATGATCTTCCTCAGTTGCCGTAAGAGGTTTTCAGCTGTGTGCGTATTCTGGAAAGCGGTGATACAAAGCGTAGCCTGCCTAGGAAAGAGTTGGCGTTTGCGAGATGCTGCTACTGGTGCCGCCGCTGCTGTTCTTGCGGCGGGAGTCCATACATCTACCCAGTGGGCTGTCACAGTCATATAGTCCTGACCCTGCCCTGCTCCACTTGTCCACATGTCCGTGGTTAAGTGGACATTGGGTACAACTGCATTTTTTAGGACACTGGTGAGTCTTTTTCTGACGTCCGTGTACATTCTCGGTATCGCCTGCCTACAGAAGTGGAACCTAGATGGTATTTGGTAACGGGGGCACACTGCCTCAATAAATTGTCTAGTTCCCTGTGAACTAACGGCGGATACCGGACGCACGTCTAACACCAACATAGTTGTCAAGGACTCAGTTATCCGCTTTGCAGTAGGATGACTGCTGTGATATTTCATCTTCCTCGCAAAGGACTGTTGAACAGTCAATTGCTTACTGGAAGTAGTACAAGTGGGCTTACGACTTCCCCTCTGGGATGACCATCGACTCCCAGCGGCAACAACAGCAGCGCCAGCAGCAGTAGGCGTTACACGCAAGGATGCATCGGAGGAATCCCAGGCAGGAGAGGACTCGTCAGAATTGCCAGTGACATGGCCTGCAGGACTATTGGCATTCCTGGGGAAGGAGGAAATTGACACTGAGGGAGTTGGTGGGGTGGTTTGCGTGAGCTTGGTTACAAGAGGAAGGGATTTACTGGTCAGTGGACTGCTTCCGCTGTCACCCAAAGTTTTTGAACTTGTCACTGACTTATTATGAATGCGCTGCAGGTGACGTATAAGGGAGGATGTTCCGAGGTGGTTAACGTCCTTACCCCTACTTATTACAGCTTGACAAAGGGAACACACGGCTTGACACCTGTTGTCCGCATTTCTGGTGAAATACCTCCACACCGAAGAGCTGATTTTTTTGGTATTTTCACCTGGCATGTCAACGGCCATATTCCTCCCACGGACAACAGGTGTCTCCCCGGGTGCCTGACTTAAACAAACCACCTCACCATCAGAATCCTCCTGGTCAATTTCCTCCCCAGCGCCAGCAACACCCATATCCTCCTCATCCTGGTGTACTTCAACACTGACATCTTCAATCTGACTATCAGGAACTGGACTGCGGGTGCTCCTTCCAGCACTTGCAGGGGGCGTGCAAATGGTGGAAGGCGCATGCTCTTCACGTCCAGTGTTGGGAAGGTCAGGCATCGCAACCGACACAACTGGACTCTCCTTGTGGATTTGGGATTTCGAAGAATGCACAGTTCTTTGCGGTGCTTTTGCCAGCTTGAGTCTTTTCAGTTTTCTAGCGAGAGGCTGAGTGCTTCCATCCTCATGTGAAGCTGAACCACTAGCCATGAACATAGGCCAGGGCCTCAGCCGTTCCTTGCCACTCCGTGTGGTAAATGGCATATTGGCAAGTTTACGCTTCTCCTCCGACAATTTTATTTTAGGTTTTGGAGTCCTTTTTTTACTGATATTTGGTGTTTTGGTTTTGACATGCTCTGTACTATGCCATTGGGCATCGGCCTTGGCAGACGACGTTGCTGGCATTTCATCGTCTCGGCCATGACTAGTGGCAGCAGCTTCAGCACGAGGTGGAAGTGGATCTTGATCTTTCCCTAATTTTGGAACCTCAACATTTTTGTTCTCCATATTTTAATAGGCACAACTAAAAGGCACCTCAGGTAAACAATGGAGATGGATGGATTGGATACTAGTATACAATTATGGACGGGCTGCCGAGTGCCGACACAGAGGTAGCCACAGCCGTGAACTACCGCACTGTACTGTGTCTGCTGCTAATATATAGACTGGTTGATAAAGAGATAGTATACTCGTAACTAGTATGTATGTATAAAGAAAGAAAAAAAAACCACGGTTAGGTGGTATATACAATTATGGACGGGCTGCCGAGTGCCGACACAGAGGTAGCCACAGCCGTGAACTACCGCACTGTACTGTGTCTGCTGCTAATATATAGACTGGTTGATAAAGAGATAGTATACTCGTAACTAGTATGTATGTATAAAGAAAGAAAAAAAAACCACGGTTAGGTGGTATATACAATTATGGACGGGCTGCCGAGTGCCGACACAGAGGTAGCCACAGCCGTGAACTACCGCACTGTACTGTGTCTGCTGCTAATATATAGACTGGTTGATAAAGAGATAGTATACTCGTAACTAGTATGTATGTATAAAGAAAGAAAAAAAAACCACGGTTAGGTGGTATATACAATTATGGACGGGCTGCCGAGTGCCGACACAGAGGTAGCCACAGCCGTGAACTACCGCACTGTACTGTGTCTGCTGCTAATATATAGACTGGTTGATAAAGAGATAGTATACTCGTAACTAGTATGTATGTATAAAGAAAGAAAAAAAAACCACGGTTAGGTGGTATATACAATTATGGACGGGCTGCCGAGTGCCGACACAGAGGTAGCCACAGCCGTGAACTACCGCACTGTACTGTGTCTGCTGCTAATATATAGACTGGTTGATAAAGAGATAGTATACTCGTAACTAGTATGTATGTATAAAGAAAGAAAAAAAAACCACGGTTAGGTGGTATATACAATTATGGACGGGCTGCCGAGTGCCGACACAGAGGTAGCCACAGCCGTGAACTACCGCACTGTACTGTGTCTGCTGCTAATATATAGACTGGTTGATAAAGAGATAGTATACTCGTAACTAGTATGTATGTATAAAGAAAGAAAAAAAAACCACGGTTAGGTGGTATATACAATTATGGACGGGCTGCCGAGTGCCGACACAGAGGTAGCCACAGCCGTGAACTACCGCAGTGTACTGTGTCTGCTGCTAATATATAGACTGGTTGATAAAGAGATAGTATACTCGTAACTAGTATGTATGTATAAAGAAAGAAAAAAAAACCACGGTTAGGTGGTATATACAATTATGGACGGGCTGCCGAGTGCCGACACAGAGGTAGCCACAGCCGTGAACTACCGCACTGTACTGTGTCTGCTGCTAATATATAGACTGGTTGATAAAGAGATAGTATACTCGTAACTAGTATGTATGTATAAAGAAAGAAAAAAAAACCACGGTTAGGTGGTATATACAATTATGGACGGGCTGCCGAGTGCCGACACAGAGGTAGCCACAGCCGTGAACTACCGCACTGTACTGTGTCTGCTGCTAATATATAGACTGGTTGATAAAGAGATAGTATACTCGTAACTAGTATGTATGTATAAAGAAAGAAAAAAAAACCACGGTTAGGTGGTATATACAATTATGGACGGGCTGCCGAGTGCCGACACAGAGGTAGCCACAGCCGTGAACTACCGCACTGTACTGTGTCTGCTGCTAATATATAGACTGGTTGATAAAGAGATAGTATACTCGTAACTAGTATGTATGTATAAAGAAAGAAAAAAAAACCACGGTTAGGTGGTATATACAATTATGGACGGGCTGCCGAGTGCCGACACAGAGGTAGCCACAGCCGTGAACTACCGCACTGTACTGTGTCTGCTGCTAATATATAGACTGGTTGATAAAGAGATAGTATACTCGTAACTAGTATGTATGTATAAAGAAAGAAAAAAAAACCACGGTTAGGTGGTATATACAATTATGGACGGGCTGCCGAGTGCCGACACAGAGGTAGCCACAGCCGTGAACTACCGCACTGTACTGTGTCTGCTGCTAATATATAGACTGGTTGATAAAGAGATAGTATACTCGTAACTAGTATGTATGTATAAAGAAAGAAAAAAAAACCACGGTTAGGTGGTATATACAATTATGGACGGGCTGCCGAGTGCCGACACAGAGGTAACCACAGCCGTGAACTACCGCACTGTACTGTGTCTGCTGCTAATATATAGACTGGTTGATAAAGAGATAGTATACTCGTAACTAGTATGTATGTATAAAGAAAGAAAAAAAAACCACGGTTAGGTGGTATATACAATTATGGACGGGCTGCCGAGTGCCGACACAGAGGTAGCCACAGCCGTGAACTACCGCACTGTACTGTGTCTGCTGCTAATATATAGACTGGTTGATAAAGAGATAGTATACTCGTAACTAGTATGTATGTATAAAGAAAGAAAAAAAAACCACGGTTAGGTGGTATATACAATTATGGACGGGCTGCCGAGTGCCGACACAGAGGTAGCCACAGCCGTGAACTACCGCACTGTACTGTGTCTGCTGCTAATATATAGACTGGTTGATAAAGAGATAGTATACTCGTAACTAGTATGTATGTATAAAGAAAGAAAAAAAAACCACGGTTAGGTGGTATATACAATTATGGACGGGCTGCCGAGTGCCGACACAGAGGTAGCCACAGCCGTGAACTACCGCACTGTACTGTGTCTGCTGCTAATATATAGACTGGTTGATAAAGAGATAGTATACTCGTAACTAGTATGTATGTATAAAGAAAGAAAAAAAAAACACGGTTAGGTGGTATATACAATTATGGACGGGCTGCCGAGTGCCGACACAGAGGTAGCCACAGCCGTGAACTACCGCACTGTACTGTGTCTGCTGCTAATATAGACTGGTTGATAAAGAGATAGTATACTCGTAACTAGTATGTATGTATAAAGAAAGAAAAAAAAACCACGGTTAGGTGGTATATACAATTATGGACGGGCTGCCGAGTGCCGACACAGAGGTAGCCACAGCCGTGAACTACCGCACTGTACTGTGTCTGCTGCTAATATAGACTGGTTGATAAAGAGATAGTATACTACTAATATTATATATACTGGTGGTCAGGTCACTGGTCACTAGTCACACTGGCAGTGGCACTCCTGCAGCAAAAGTGTGCACTGTTTTAATATAATATTATGTACTCCTGGCTCCTGCTATAACCTATAACTGGCACTGCAGTAGTGCTCCCCAGTCTCCCCCACAATTATAAGCTGTGTGAGCTGAGCAGTCAGACAGATATATAATATATATAGATGATGCAGCACACTGGCCTGAGCCTGAGCAGTGCACACAGATATGGTATGTGACTGACTGAGTCACTGTGTGTATCGCTTTTTTCAGGCAGAGAACGAATATATTAAATAAACTGCACTGTGTGTCTGGTGGTCACTCACTATATAATATATTATGTACTCCTGGCTCCTGCTATAACCTATAACTGGCACTGCAGTAGTGCTCCCCAGTCTCCCCCACAATTATAAGCTGTGTGAGCTGAGCAGTCAGACAGATATATATAATATTATATATAGATAATAGATGATGCAGCACACTGGCCTGAGCCTGAGCAGTGCACACAGATATGGTATGTGACTGACTGAGTCACTGTGTGTATCGCTTTTTTCAGGCAGAGAACGGATATATTAAATAAACTGCACTGTGTGTCTGGTGGTCACTCACTATATAATATATTATGTACTCCTGGCTCCTGCTATAACCTATAACTGGCACTGCAGTAGTGCTCCCCAGTCTCCCCCACAATTATAAGCTGTGTGAGCTGAGCAGTCAGACAGATATATATAATATTATATATAGATAATAGATGATGCAGCACACTGGCCTGAGCCTGAGCAGTGCACACAGATATGGTATGTGACTGACTGAGTCACTGTGTGTATCGCTTTTTTCAGGCAGAGAACGGATATATTAAATAAACTGCACTGTGTGTCTGGTGGTCACTCACTATATAATATATTATGTACTCCTGGCTCCTGCTATAACCTATAACTGGCACTGCAGTAGTGCTCCCCAGTCTCCCCCACAATTATAAGCTGTGTGAGCTGAGCAGTCAGACAGATAATCAGATATATATAATATTATATATAGATAATAGATGATGCAGCACACTGGCCTGAGCCTGAGCAGTGCACACAGATATGGTATGTGACTGAGTCACTGTGTGCTGTGTATCGCTTTTTTCAGGCAGAGAACGGATTATAAATAAAACTGGTGGTCACTGGTCACTATCAGCAAAACTCTGCACTGTACTGAGTACTCCTAATGCTCCCCAAAATTAGTAAATCAAGTGTCTCTCTAATCTATTCTAAACGGAGAGGACGCCAGCCACGTCCTCTCCCTATCAATCTCAATGCACGTGTGAAAATGGCGGCGACGCGCGGCTCCTTATATAGAATCCGAGTCTCGCGATAGAATCCGAGCCTCGCGAGAATCCGACAGCGTCATGATGACGTTCGGGCGCGCTCGGGTTAACCGAGCAAGGCGGGAAGATCCGAGTCGCTCGGACCCGTGAAAAAAAACATGAAGTTCGTGCGGGTTCGGATTCAGAGAAACCGAACCCGCTCATCTCTATGTACTATCACCCCCATGTTCCCAGAGGTTCTGCATCAGCACGACCGGTCACTGGGGCCCTGTACTATCACCTCCATGTTCCCAGAGATTCTGCATCAGCACGACCGGTCACTGGGGCCCTGTACTATCACCTCCATGTTCCCAGAGATTCTGCATCAGCACGACCGGTCACTGGGGCCCTGTACTATCACCCCCATGTTCCCAGACGTTCTGCATCAGCACGACCGGTCACTGGGGCCCTGTACTATCACCTCCATGTTCCCAGAGATTCTGCATCAGCACGACCGGTCACTGGGGCCCTGTACTATCACCTCCATGTTCCCAGAGATTCTGCATCAGCACGACCGGTCACTGGGGCCCTGTACTATCACCTCCATGTTCCCAGATGTTCTGCATCAGCATGACCGGTCACTGGGGCCCTGTACTATCACCTCCATGTTCCCAGAGGTTCTGCATCAGCATGACCAGTCACTGGGGCCCTGTACTATCACCTCCATGTTCCCAGAGGTTCTGCATCAGCACGACCAGTCACTGGGGCCCTGTACTATCACCTCCATGTTCCCAGAGGTTCTGCATCAGCATGACCAGTCACTGGGGCCCTGTACTATCACCTCCATGTTCCCAGAGGTTCTGCATCAGCACGACCGGTCACTGGGGCCCTGTACTATCACCTCTATGTTCCCAGAGGTTCTGCATCAGCATGACCAGTCACTGGGGCCCTGTACTATCACCTCCATGTTCCCAGAGGTTCTGCATCAGCATGACCAGTCACTGGGGCCCTGTACTATCACCTCCATGTTCCCAGAGATTCTGCATCAGCACGACCGGTCACTGGGGCCCTGTACTATCACCTCTATGTTCCCAGAGGTTCTGCATCAGCATGACCAGTCACTGGGGCCCTGTACTATCACCTCCATGTTCCCAGAGGTTCTGCATAGAGATGAGCGGGTTCGGTTCCTCGGAATCCGAACCCGCACGAACTTCATGTTTTTTTCACGGGTCCGAGCAGACTCGGATCCTCCCGCCTTGCTCGGTTAACCCGAGCGCGCCCGAACGTCATCATGACGCTGTCGGATTCTCGCGAGACTCGGATTCTATATAAGGAGCCGCGCGTCGCCGCCATTTTCACACGTGCATTGAGATTGATAGGGAGAGGACGTGGCTGGCGTCCTCTCCATTTAGATTAGGGTTGAGAGAGAGAGAGAGAGATTGACCTGAGGCTGTGATACTGTAGAAGAGAGTGCAGAGTTTAGTGACTGACGACCACAGTGACCACCAGACAGTGCAGTTGTTTGTTTTATTTAATATATCCGTTCTCTGCCTGAAAAAAACGATACACACAGTGACTCAGTCACATACCATATCTGTGTGCACTGCTCAGCCCAGTGTGCTGCATCAATGTATATATATATCTGACTGTGCTCAGCTCACACAGCTTATAATTGTGGGGGAGACTGGGGAGCACTGCAGTGCCAGTTATAGGTTATAGCAGGAGCCAGGAGTACATAATATTATATTAAAATTAAACAGTGCACACTTTTGCTGCAGGAGTGCCACTGCCAGTGTGACTAGTGACCAGTGACCTGACCACCAGTATATATAATATTAGTAGTATACTATCTCTTTATCAACCAGTCTATATTAGCAGCAGACACAGTACAGTGCGGTAGTTCACGGCTGTGGCTACCTCTGTGTCGGCACTCGGCAGCCCGTCCATAATTGTATATACCACCTAACCGTGGTTTTTTTTTCTTTCTTTATAGTCATACTAGTTACGAGTATACTATCTCTTTATCAACCAGTCTATATTAGCAGCAGACACAGTACAGTGCGGTAGTTCACGGCTGTGGCTACCTCTGTGTCGGCACTCGGCAGCCCGTCCATAATTGTATATACCACCTAACCGTGGTTTTTTTTTCTTTCTTTATACATACATACTAGTTACGAGTATACTATCTCTTTATCAACCAGTCTATATTAGCAGCAGACACAGTACAGTGCGGTAGTTCACGGCTGTGGCTACCTCTGTGTCGGCACTCGGCAGCCCGTCCATAATTGTATATACCACCTAACCGTGGTTTTTTTTTCTTTCTTTATACATACATACTAGTTACGAGTATACTATCTCTTTATCAACCAGTCTATATTAGCAGCAGACACAGTACAGTGCGGTAGTTCACGGCTGTGGCTACCTCTGTGTCGGCACTCGGCAGCCCGTCCATAATTGTATATACCACCTAACCGTGGTTTTTTTTTCTTTCTTTATACATACATACTAGTTACGAGTATACTATCTCTTTATCAACCAGTCTATATATTAGCAGCAGACACAGTACAGTGCGGTAGTTCACGGCTGTGGCTACCTCTGTGTCGGCACTCGGCAGCCCGTCCATAATTGTATATACCACCTAACCGTGGTTTTTTTTTCTTTCTTTATACATACATACTAGTTACGAGTATACTATCTCTTTATCAACCAGTCTATATATTAGCAGCAGACACAGTACAGTGCGGTAGTTCACGGCTGTGGCTACCTCTGTGTCGGCACTCGGCAGCCCGTCCATAATTGTATATACCACCTAACCGTGGTTTTTTTTTCTTTCTTTATAGTCATACTAGTTACGAGTATACTATCTCTTTATCAACCAGTCTATATTAGCAGCAGACACAGTACAGTGCGGTAGTTCACGGCTGTGGCTACCTCTGTGTCGGCACTCGGCAGCCCGTCCATAATTGTATATACCACCTAACCGTGGTTTTTTTTTCTTTCTTTATACATACATACTAGTTACGAGTATACTATCTCTTTATCAACCAGTCTATATTAGCAGCAGACACAGTACAGTGCGGTAGTTCACGGCTGTGGCTACCTCTGTGTCGGCACTCGGCAGCCCGTCCATAATTGTATATACCACCTAACCGTGTTTTTTTTTTCTTTCTTTATACATACATACTAGTTACGAGTATACTATCTCTTTATCAACCAGTCTATATATTAGCAGCAGACACAGTACAGTGCGGTAGTTCACGGCTGTGGCTACCTCTGTGTCGGCACTCGGCAGCCCGTCCATAATTGTATATACCACCTAACCGTGTTTTTTTTTTCTTTCTTTATACATACATACTAGTTACGAGTATACTATCTCTTTATCAACCAGTCTATATATTAGCAGCAGACACAGTACAGTGCGGTAGTTCACGGCTGTGGCTACCTCTGTGTCGGCACTCGGCAGCCCGTCCATAATTGTATATACCACCTAACCGTGGTTTTTTTTCTTTCTTTATACATACATACTAGTTACGAGTATACTATCTCTTTATCAACCAGTCTATATATTAGCAGCAGACACAGTACAGTGCGGTAGTTCACGGCTGTGGCTACCTCTGTGTCGGCACTCGGCAGCCCGTCCATAATTGTATATACCACCTAACCGTGGTTTTTTTTTCTTTCTTTATACATACATACTAGTTACGAGTATACTATCTCTTTATCAACCAGTCTATATATTAGCAGCAGACACAGTACAGTGCGGTAGTTCACGGCTGTGGCTACCTCTGTGTCGGCACTCGGCAGCCCGTCCATAATTGTATATACCACCTAACCGTGGTTTTTTTTCTTTCTTTATACATACATACTAGTTACGAGTATACTATCTCTTTATCAACCAGTCTATATATTAGCAGCAGACACAGTACAGTGCGGTAGTTCACGGCTGTGGCTACCTCTGTGTCGGCACTCGGCAGCCCGTCCATAATTGTATATACCACCTAACCGTGGTTTTTTTTTCTTTCTTTATACATACATACTAGTTACGAGTATACTATCTCTTTATCAACCAGTCTATATATTAGCAGCAGACACAGTACAGTGCGGTAGTTCACGGCTGTGGCTACCTCTGTGTCGGCACTCGGCAGCCCGTCCATAATTGTATACTAGTATCCAATCCATCCATCTCTATTGTTTACCTGAGGTGCCTTTTAGTTGTGCCTATTAAAATATGGAGAACAAAAATGTTGAGGTTCCAAAATTAGGGAAAGATCAAGATCCACTTCCACCTCGTGCTGAAGCTGCTGCCACTAGTCATGGCCGAGACGATGAAATGCCAGCAACGTCGTCTGCCAAGGCCGATGCCCAATGTCATAGTACAGAGCATGTCAAATCCAAAACACCAAATATCAGTAAAAAAAGGACTCCAAAACCTAAAATAAAATTGTCGGAGGAGAAGCGTAAACTTGCCAATATGCCATTTACCACACGGAGTGGCAAGGAACGGCTGAGGCCCTGGCCTATGTTCATGGCTAGTGGTTCAGCTTCACATGAGGATGGAAGCACTCAGCCTCTCGCTAGAAAAATGAAAAGACTAAAGCTGGCAAAAGCAGTAGCACCGCAAAGAACTGTGCGTTCTTCGAAATCCCAAATCCACAAGGAGAGTCCGACTCCAATTGTGTCGGTTGCGATGCCTGACCTTCCCAACACTGGACGTGAAGAGCATGCGCCTTCCACCATTTGCACGCCCCCTGCAAGTGATGGAAGGAGCACCCGCAGTCCAGTTCCTGATAGTCAGATTGAAGATGTCAGTGTTGAAGTACACCAGGATGAGGAGGATATGGGTGTTGCTGGCGCTGGGGAGGAAATTGACCAGGAGGATTCTGATGGTGAGGTGGTTTGTTTAAGTCAGGCACCCGGGGAGACACCTGTTGTCCGTGGTAGGAATATGGCCGTTGACATGCCTGGTGAAAATACCAAAAAAATCAGCTCTTCGGTGTGGAAGTATTTCACCAGAAATGCGGACAACAGGTGTCAAGCCGTGTGTTCCCTTTGTCAAGCTGTAATAAGTAGGGGTAAGGACGTTAACCACCTCGGAACATCCTCCCTTATACGTCACCTGCAGCGCATTCATAATAAGTCAGTGACAAGTTCAAAAACTTTGGGTGACAGCGGAAGCAGTCCACTGACCAGTAAATCCCTTCCTCTTGTAACCAAGCTCACGCAAACCACCCCACCAACTCCCTCAGTGTCAATTTCCTCCTTCCCCAGGAATGCCAATAGTCCTGCAGGCAATGTCACTGGCAATTCTGACGAGTCCTCTCCTGCCTGGGATTCCTCCGATGCATCCTTGCGTGTAACGCCTACTGCTGCTGGCGCTGCTGTTGTTGCTGCTGGGAGTCGATGGTCATCCCAGAAGGGAAGTCGTAAGCACACTTTTACTACTTCCACCAAGCAATTGACTGTCCAACAGTCCTTTGCGAGGAAGATGAAATATCACAGCAGTCATCCTGTTGCAAAGCGGATAACTGAGGCCTTGACAACTATGTTGGTGTTAGACGTGCGTCCGGTATCCGCCGTTAGTTCACAGGGAACTAGACAATTTCTTGAGGTAGTGTGCCCCCGTTACCAAATACCATCTAGGTTCCACTTCTCTAGGCAGGCGATACCGAGAATGTACACGGACGTCAGAAAAAGACTCACCAGTGTCCTAAAAAATGCAGTTGTACCCAATGTCCACTTAACCACGGACATGTGGACAAGTGGAGCAGGGCAGGGTCAGGACTATATGACTGTGACAGCCCACTGGGTAGATGTATGGACTCCCGCCGCAAGAACAGCAGCGGCGGCACCAGTAGCAGCATCTCGCAAACGCCAACTCTTTCCTAGGCAGGCTACGCTTTGTATCACCGGTTTCCAGAATACGCACACAGCTGAAAACCTCTTACGGCAACTGAGGAAGATCATCGCGGAATGGCTTACCCCAATTGGACTCTCCTGTGGATTTGTGGCATCGGACAACGCCAGCAATATTGTGTGTGCATTAAATCTGGGCCAATTCCAGCACGTCCCATGTTTTGCACATACCTTGAATTTGGTGGTGCAGAATTTTTTAAAAAACGACAGGGGCGTGCAAGAGATGCTGTCGGTGGCCAGAAGAATTGCGGGACACTTTCGGCGTACAGGCACCACGTACAGAAAACTGGAGCACCACCAAAAACTACTGAACCTGCCCTGCCATCATCTGAAGCAAGAAGTGGTAACGAGGTGGAATTCAACCCTGTATATGCTTCAGAGGTTGGAGGAGCAGCAAAAGGCCATTCAAGCCTATACAATTGAGCACGATATAGGAGGTGGGATGCACCTGTCTCAAGCGCAGTGGAGAATGATTTCAACGTTGTGCAAGGTTCTGATGCCCTTTGAACTTGCCACACGTGAAGTCAGTTCAGACACTGCCAGCCTGAGTCAGGTCATTCCCCTCATCAGGCTTTTGCAGAAGAAGCTGGAGACATTGAAGGAGGAGCTAACACGGAGCGATTCCGCTAGGCATGTGGGACTTGTGGATGGAGCCCTTAATTCGCTTAGCAAGGATTCACGGGTGGTCAATCTGTTGAAATCAGAGCACTACATTTTGGCCACCGTGCTCGATCCTAGATTTAAAGCCTACCTTGGATCTCTCTTTCCGGCAGACACAAGTCTGCTGGGGTTCAAACACCTGCTGGTGAGTAAATTGTCAAGTCAAGCGGAACGCGACCTGTCAACAACATCTCCTCCTTCACATTCTCCCGCAACTGGGGGTGCGAGGAAAAGGCTCAGAATTCCGAGCCCACCCGCTGGCGGTGATGCAGGGCAGTCTGGAGCGACTGCTGATGCTGACATCTGGTCCGGACTGAAGGACCTGACAACGATTACGGACATGTCGTCTACTGTCACTGCATATGATTCTCTCCCCATTGAAAGAATGGTGGAGGATTATATGAGTGACCGCATCCAAGTAGGCACGTCACACAGTCCATACTGTGCAGGAAAAAGAGGCAATTTGGAGGCCATTGCACAAACTGGCTTTATTCTACCTAAGTTGCCCTCCCACAAGTGTGTACTCCGAAAGAGTGTTTAGTGCCGCCGCTCACCTTGTCAGCAATCGGCGTACGAGGTTACATCCAGAAAATGTGGAGAAGATGATGTTCATTAAAATGAATTATAATCAATTCCTCCGCGGAGACATTGACCAGCAGCAATTGCCTCCACAAAGTACACAGGGAGCTGAGATGGTGGATTCCAGTGGGGACGAATTGATAATCTGTGAGGAGGGGGATGTACACGGTGATATATCGGAGGGTGATGATGAGGTGGACATCTTGCCTCTGTAGAGCCAGTTTGTGCAAGGAGAGATTAATTGCTTCTTTTTTGGGGGGGGGTCCAAACCAACCCGTCATATCAGTCACAGTCGTGTGGCAGACCCTGTCACTGAAATGATGGGTTGGTTAAAGTGTGCATGTCCTGTTTATACAACATAAGGGTGGGTGGGAGGGCCCAAGGACAATTCCATCTTGCACCTCTTTTTTCTTTTCTTTTTCTTTGCGTCATGTGCTGTTTGGGGAGGGTTTTTTGGAAGGGACATCCTGCGTGACACTGCAGTGCCACTCCTAGATGGGCCCGGTGTTTGTGTCGGCCACTAGGGTCGCTTATCTTACTCACACAGCTACCTCATTGCGCCTCTTTTTTTCTTTGTGTCATGTGCTGTTTGGGGAGGGTTTTTTGGAAGGGACATCCTGCGTGACACTGCAGTGCCACTCCTAGATGGGCCCGGTGTTTGTGTCGGCCACTAGGGTCGCTAATCTTACTCACACAGCTACCTCATTGCGCCTCTTTTTTTCTTTGCGTCATGTGCTGTTTGGGGAGGGTTTTTTGGAAGGGCCATCCTGCGTGACACTGCAGTGCCACTCCTAGATGGGCCCGGTGTTTGTGTCGGCCACTAGGGTCGCTTATCTTACTCACACAGCGACCTCGGTGCAAATTTTAGGACTAAAAATAATATTGTGAGGTGTGAGGTATTCAGAATAGACTGAAAATGAGTGGAAATTATGGTTTTTGAGGTTAATAATACTTTGGGATCAAAATGACCGCCAAATTCTATGATTTAAGCTGTTTTTTAGGTTTTTTGGAAAAAAACACCCGAATCCAAAACACACCCGAATCCGACAAAAAAAATTCGGTGAGGTTTTGCCAAAACGCGGTCGAACCCAAAACACGGCCGCGGAACCGAACCCAAAACCAAAACACAAAACCCGAAAAATTTCCGGCGCTCATCTCTAGTTCTGCATCAGCATGACCAGTCACTGGGGCCCTGTACTATCACCTCCATGTTCCCAGGGATTCTGCATCAGCACGACCGGTCACTGGGGCCCTGTACTATCACCTCCATGTTCCCAGAGGTTCTGCATCAGCACGACCGGTCACTGGGGCCCTGTACTATCACCTCCATGTTCCCAGAGATTCTGCATCAGCACGACCGGTCACTGGGGCCCTGTACTATCACCTCCATGTTCCCAGAGGTTCTGCATCAGCACGACCGGTCACTGGGGCCCTGTACTATCACCCCCATGTTCCCAGAGATTCTGCATCAGCACGACCAGTCACTGGGGCCCTGTACTATCACCTCCATGTTCCCAGAGGTTCTGCATCAGCACGACCGGTCACTGGGGCTGTACTATCACCTCCATGTTCCCAGACGTTCTGCATCAGCACGACCGGTCACTGGGGCCCTGTACTATCACCTCCATGTTCCCAGAGATTCTGCATCAGCACGACCGGTCACTGGGGCCCTGTACTATCACCCCCATGTTCCCAGAGATTCTGCATCAGCACGACCAGTCACTGGGGCCCTGTACTATCACCTCCATGTTCCCAGAGGTTCTGCACCAGCACGACCGGTCACTGGGGCCCTGTACTATCACCTCCATGTTCCCAGAGGTTCTGCACCAGCACGACCGGTCACTGGGGCCCTGTACTATCACCTCCATGTTCCCAGAGGTTCTGCACCAGCACGACCGGTCACTGGGGCCCTGTACTATCACCTCCATGTTCCCAGAGGTTCTGCATCAGCATGACCAGTCACTGGGGCCCTGTACTATCACCTCCATGTTCCCAGAGGTTCTGCATCAGCACGACCGGTCACTGGGGCCCTGTACTATCACCTCCATGTTCCCAGAGGTTCTGCATCAGCACGACCGGTCACTGGGGCCCTGTACTATCACCCCCATGTTCCCAGAGATTCTGCATCAGCACGACCAGTCACTGGGGCCCTGTACTTATTCAGTTCCCAGTTCTTATTCAGTTTCAACCACCCAAGTCCGGTGAATACCCGGAAGTAATATGCAGATCACGGTAACTGCTAGGGGTACGAACGACGTTTATGTTATCAGAGACTGAAACATACATTTCAGAGCTACATAAAAGAGGCCTTTATCAGGAACAAGAAACGGGGATAGGGACTTACAGCTACCTGGGCCATGAGGTACCACCAGTAGGACCAGAACGTGACATCCCAGGTGATGGTGGAGGAAACACCCGCCCACATACCCACAGCATGAGAGGGGGTCACCCGGCCCATACTCCCAGGTGATGGTGGAGGTAACACCCGCCCACATACCCACAGCATGAGAGGGGGTCACCCTGCCCACACTCCCAGGTGATAGTGGAGGAAACACCCACCCACAGCATGAGAGGGGGTCACCCTGCCCACACTCCCAGGTGATGGTGGAGGAAACACCGACCCACATACCCACAGCATGAGAGGGGGTCACCCGGCCCATACTCCCAGGTGATGGTGGAGGTAACACCCACCCACGTACCCACAGCATGAGAGGGGTCACCCTGCCCACACTCCCAGGTGATGGTGGAGGAAACACCCACCCACATACCCACAGCATGAGAGGGGTCACCCTGCCCACACTCCCAGGTGATGGTGGAGGTAACACCCACCCACATACCCACAGCATGAGAGGGGGTCACCCTGTCCACACTCCCAGGTGATGGTGGAGGTAACACCCACCCACATACCCACAGCATGAGAGGGGGTCACCCTGCCCACACTCCCAGGTTGTGGCCGGAGAGGCTCCAGCCACGAGGGAAATGGCCGCCGCAGCACTGAAGGGGTTAACCCCTAGTGCCCGGCGCCATTTTAGAAGACAATGGGCGCTTGGCGCCAGGTTTAAATAGTGTGGGCGCTAGGCGCCGTGTTTGTAAAATGTTTAAAAACATGTATTTTTAAATGTGCCGTGGTCCCGGACCTCTCCGGAGACCACGGCAGGGAGGACAGCCCCCGGCGCGCTCAGCAGTGTGTGCGCGCCGGGGGAGAGAGGGAGCCGCCGACCGCCGGAGTCCGGGAGCTCCGCTCCCGGCAGCGGTCAGTGAAGCCCCGGGCGCACCAACTGTGTGCGCGCCGGGGAGAAGGGTGAGCGCTGCGGCTGGGAGCTCGGCTCCCGCTGCAGTGCTCTCTGTGTGTGCCGCCGCTGGGGGGCGGGAGCTCTGCTCCCGGCTCCTCAGCCCGTCGGAGGTGGCCAGCCGCGGCAGCCGGGACGAACGTCCCGGGCTGCTGGGCAGCGAGGGGGGTGCGCCGCAGCCCCGGCTCCCCGCCGGACGCTGCGGTGAGGCTACAAGACAGGCGCCGCTCATGGGGGACCGGGCTAGCCGGCTCCCTAGCGGCGTGGGTGCAATTAGGCTGGCAAGCAGGCTGACGAGCGCTGGGGTCCGGGAGCTACGCTCCCGGCGCCTCAGCGCTACAACAGAGCCAGAGTCACGGCGGCCGGGACAAGTGTCCCAGGCCGCCGGGCTTCAGTACAGGGGGATGCGCCGCTGCATGCGGCGAGGCCACAAAGGTAGTGCCACACTGGGGGGACAGGGAGAGCCAGCTCCCTGGACCCCAGCGGCAGGCAGGCAGGCTGGAGGGTGGGGGAAGCCAGCCCCATACCTCCAGCACTGAGAGAGCCCTAGCAGCCAGGCTGCAGGGCTAGGGGAGCCAGCACAGACAGTATTCCACAAACCAGACATTGTTTAAATGTAGAAAGTACAGTGTGTTGTAAGGCACTGCAGTGCCTAGGTATGTGGAGCCTGTGCAGGCTCAGAGTGTATTGAAATGTATAACATGTACAGTGTGATTTAAATGTAATGTATTTAAAGGTAAATTGCACTTACTTGGTTGTGTGTCCCAGGAGGGGGGAATCCATGGCTGTGCAGGCTGATGGATTCTCCCAGACCTTTTCCCCAAAAACGGAATACTTTCCCATCCAGCCTCACACTTCCAAGGGGCACAGGGAGAGAGAGAAGCAGCTCAGCTATGAAACAAGCTGAGTGGTTTCTTGGAGCTCCATGGAGAACACCCGTAGTGGCCAAGAGACCTGGACCGGGGAGCCAGGCTGCCCAGCTCTGGAGCCCAAATCCAGGCTGCAGCCAGTGGGCTGGGTCCCGGGCAGGTTTCTGGAAGTCAGTTTAGGAGGGAAAACTTTCCCCCAGCCAGACTGAACGGCACCGGGGAGTATCCTGATTCTCCAAGGTGGGAGAGTCAAAGGAGACCGACCACTCCCCCTGTCCATAGGGGACAATGTTAGCTGTGCATGAGACCAGGGCATGCACAGCTCATGGGTAAACATTGATTGGTTGTGCACCACAGGGCGGGCTTACCCCCTGTGGTAAGGGGTCTTGGAGAGGGATAAAAGGAGGGCAGTTGGCCCATAGGAGGGTGTATTATTCCATCTTATTCTGCTGAAAACATCTGATTGTATGCTGTTACCCCTAGCAATAGGGAGGAGCCTTTTTAAAGGTTATTGAGCAATAAACATCTTTGCCTCAAGAAGACTGCTTCATCTTGTGACCAACAGGGTTATGCCAAACCTAGCCCCGTCCTCCGGCTGTCCAGGGAAGTACCTAGCGTCTCCAAGCTCCGCCTTCCGCCAGCTACCGGTAGAGGCCTAGCAAGTGGCTAGTGGGGATTCGTCAGCACCACACAGCTGTGGTAAGGCAGTGCGTCGGCACATACAGAGCAGAACCGTGGTTCCAAACGCCACGGCAGGTTAGGAGTTTGGTGGTGGCAGCGAGAACCCGCCCACAGCGCAGTGGGTGGAGTCAGTAACAGGCGGTTACTGACGGTAAGCGGGAATCCCCTATGTGGTCAGGCCTCGTGCGGCTTGACCTTCCATTCTGTGCGCAGCCAACGGGACGCGAAAGCGGCGAGTGCTTTCGTACGGTACCGTCCTGTGATAGAGGAAACACCCACCCACATACCCACAGCATGAGAGGGGTTCACCCTGCCCACACTCCCAGGTGATGGTGGGGGAAGAAACACCCACTCACATACCCACAGCATGAGAGGGGGTCACCCTGCCTACACTCACAGGTGATGAGGAGGGGGCTGGATCACACTGCTTACATTCCACATGATGAGGAGGGGGAGGGGTCACACTGCTTACATTGCGCATGATGAGGAGGGGGCGGGGTCACACTGCTTACATTCCACATGATGAGGAGGGGGTGGGGTCACACTGCTTACATTCCCACATGATGAGGAGGGGGTGGGGTCACACTGCTTACATTCCCACATGATGAGGAGGGGGCTGGGTCACACTGCTTACATTCCACATGATGAGGAAGGGGCTGGGTCACACTGCTTACATTCCCACACGATGAGGAGGGGGCTGGGTCACACTGCTTACATTCCACATGATGAGAAGTGGGCTGGGTCACACTGCTTACATTCCCACATGATGAGGAGGGGGCTGGGTCACACTGCTTACATTCCACATGATGAGTAGTGGGCGGGATCACACTGCTTACAATCCACATGATGAGAAGGGGGCTGGGTCACACTGCTTACATTCCACATGATGAGAAGGGGGCTGGGTCACACTGCTTACATTCCTACATGATGAGTAGTGGGCGGGATCACACTGCTTACATTCCCACATGATGAAGAGGGGGCTGGGTCACACTGCTTACATTCCCACATGATGAGGAGTGGGCGGGATCACACTGCTTACAATCCACATGATGAAGAGGGGGCTGGGTCACACTGCTTACATTCCCACACGATGAGGAGGGGGCTGGGTCACACTGCTTACATTCCACATGATGAGGAGTGGGCTGGGTCACACTGCTTACATTCCCACATGATGAGTAGTGGGCGGGATCACACTGCTTACAATCCACATGATGAGGAGTGGGCTGGGTCACACTGCTTACATTCCAACATGATGAGGAGTGGGCGGGGTCACACTGCTTATATTCCACATGATGAGGAGGGGGCTGGGTCACACTGCTTACAATTCCACATGATGAGGAGGGGGCTGGGTCACACTGCTTACATTCCCACATGATGAGGAGGGGGCTGGGTTTACATTCCACATGATGAGGAGGGGGCTGGGTCACACTGCTTACATTTCCACATGATGAGGAGGGGGCTGGGTCACACTGCTTACATTCCACATGATGAGGAGGGGGCTGGGTCACACTGCTTACATTTCCACATGATGAGGAGGGGGCTGGGTCACACTGCTTACATTTCCACATGATGAGGAGGGGGCTGGGTCACACTGCTTACATTCCACATGATGAGGAGTGGGCTGGGTCACACTGCTTACATTTCCACATGATGAGGAGGGGGCTGGGTCACACTGCTTACATTTCCACATGATGAGGAGTGGGCTGGGTCACACTGCTTGCATTCCACATGATGAGGAGTGGGCTGGGTCACACTGCTTACATTCCACATGATGAGGAGGGGGCTGGGTCACACTGCTTACATTCCCACATGATGAGGAGGGGGCGGGGTCACACTGCTTACATTCCACATGATAAGGAGGGGGCTGGGTCACACTGCTTACATTCCACATGATAAGGAGGGGGCTGGGTCACACTGCTTACATTTCCACATGATGAGGAGGGGGCTGGGTCACACTGCTTACATTCCACATGATGAGGAGGGGGCTGGGTCACACTGCTTACATTTCCACATGATGAGGAGGGGGCTGGGTCACACTGCTTACATTTCCACATGATGAGGAGTGGGCTGGGTCACACTGCTTACATTCCACATGATGAGGAGGGGGCTGGGTCACACTGCTTACATTTCCACATGATGAGGAGGGGGCAGGGGTCACACTGCTTACATTCCACATGATGAGGAGTGGGCTGGGTCACACTGCTTACATTCCACATGATGAGGAGTGGGCGGGGTCACACTGCTTACATTCCACATGATGAGGAGTGGGCGGGGTCACACTGCTTACATTCCACATGATGAGGAGGGGGCTGGGTCACACTGCTTACATTCCCACATGATGAGGAGGGGGCTGGGTCACACTGCTTACATTCCACATGAGGAGGGGGCTGGGTCACACTGCTTACATTCCCACATGATGAGGAGGGGGCAGGGGTCACACTGCTTACATTCCACATGATGAGGAGGGGGCTGGGTCACACTGCTTACATTCCACATGATGAGGAGGGGGCTGGGTCACACTGCTTACATTCCACATGATGAGGAGGGGGCTGGGTCACACTGCTTACATTCCCACATGATGAGGAGTGGGCTGGGTCACACTGCTTACATTCCACATGATGAGGAGGGGGCTGGGTCACACTGCTTACATTCCCACATGATGAGGAGGGGGCTGGGTCACACTGCTTACATTCCACAAGATGAGGAGGGGGCTGGGTCACACTGCTTACATTCCACATGATGAGGAGTGGGCGGGGTCACACTGCTTACATTCCACATGATGAGGAGGGGGCTGGGTCACACTGCTTACATTTCCACATGATGAGGAGGGGGCTGGGTCACACTGCTTACATTCCACATGAGGAGGGGGCTGGGTCACACTGCTTACATTCCCACATGATGAGGAGGGGGCAGGGGTCACACTGCTTACATTCCACATGATGAGGAGGGGGCTGGGTCACACTGCTTACATTCCACATGATGAGGAGGGGGCTGGGTCACACTGCTTACATTCCACATGATGAGGAGGGGGCTGGGTCACACTGCTTACATTTCCACATGATGAGGAGGGGGCTGAGTCACACTGCTTACATTTCCACATGATGAGGAGTGGGCTGGGTCACACTGCTTACATTCCACATGATGAGGAGGGGGCTGGGTCACACTGCTTACATTTCCACATGATGAGGAGGGGGCAGGGGTCACACTGCTTACATTCCACATGATGAGGAGTGGGCTGGGTCACACTGCTTACATTCCACATGATGAGGAGGGGGCGGGGTCACACTGCTTACATTCCACATGATGAGGAGTGGGCTGGGTCACACTGCTTACATTCCACATGATGAGGAGGGGGCTGGGTCACACTGCTTACATTCCCACATGATGAGGAGGGGGCTGGGTCACACTGCTTACATTCCACATGAGGAGGGGGCTGGGTCACACTGCTTACATTCCCACATGATGAGGAGGGGGCAGGGGTCACACTGCTTACATTCCACATGATGAGGAGGGGGCTGGGTCACACTGCTTACATTTCCACATGATGAGGAGGGGGCTGGGTCACACTGCTTACATTTCCACATGATGAGGAGTGGGCTGGGTCACACTGCTTACATTCCACATGATGAGGAGGGGGCTGGGTCACACTGCTTACATTTCCACATGATGAGGAGGGGGCGGGGGTCACACTGCTTACATTACACATGATGAGGAGTGGGCTGGGTCACACTGCTTACATTCCACATGATGAGGAGTGGGCTGGGTCACACTGCTTACATTCCACATGATGAGGAGGGGGCTGGGTCACACTGCTTACATTCCCACATGATGAGGAGTGGGCTGGGTCACACTGCTTACATTCCACATGATGAGGAGGGGGCTGGGTCACACTGCTTACATTCCCACATGATGAGGAGGGGGCTGGGTCACACTGCTTACATTCCACAAGATGAGGAGGGGGCTGGGTCACACTGCTTACATTCCACATGATGAGGAGGGGGCTGGGTCACACTGCTTACAATCCACATGATGAGAAGGGGGCTGGGTCACACTGCTTACATTCCCACATGATGAGGAGGGGGCTGGGTCACACTGCTTACATTCTTACATGATGAGGAGGGGGCTGGGTCACACTGCTTACATTCCCACATGATGAGGAGGGGGCTGGGTCACACTGCTTACATTCCCACATGATGAGGAGGGGGCTGGGTCACACTGCTTACATTCCCACATGATGAGGAGGGGGCGGGGTCACACTGCTTACATTCCCACATGATGAAGAGGGGGCTGGGTCACACTGCTTACATTCCACATGATGAGGAGGGGGCTGGGTCACACTGCTTACATTCCACATGATGAGGAGGGGGCTGGGTCACACTGCTTACATTCCACATGATGAGGAGTGGGCTGGGTCACACTGCTTACATTCCCACATGATGAGGAGGGGGCTGGGTCACACTGCTTACATTCCCACATGATGAGGAGGGGGCGGGATCACACTGCTTACATTCCCACATGATGAGGAGGGGGCTGGGTCACACTGCTTACATTCCCACATGATAAGGAGGGGGCGGGATCACACTGCTTACATTCCCACATGATGAGGAGGGGGCGGGGTCACACTGCTTACATTCCCACATGATGAGGAGGGGGCGGGATCACACTGCTTACATTCCCACATGATGAGGAGGGGGCTGGGTCACACTGCTTACATTCCACATGATGAGGAGGGGGCTGGGTCACACTGCTTACATTCCACATGATGAGGAGGGGGCTGGGTCACACTGCTTACATTCCCACATGATGAGGAGGGGGCGGGATCACACTGCTTACATTCCCACATGATGAGGAGGGGGCAGGGATCACACTGCTTACATTCCACATGATGAGGAGGGGGCGGGGTCACACTGCTTACATTCCCACATGATGAGGAGGGGGCGGGATCACACTGCTTACATTCCACATGATGAGGAGGGGGCTGGGTCACACTGCTTACATTCCCACATGATGAGGAGGGGGCGGGATCACACTGCTTACATTCCCACATGATGAGGAGGGGGCGGGATCACACTGCTTACATTCCCACATGATGAGGAGGGGGCTGGGTCACACTGCTTACATTCCACATGATGAGGAGGGGGCTGGGTCACACTGCTTACATTCCACATGATGAGGAGGGGGCTGGGTCACACTGCTTACATTCCACATGATGAGGAGGGGGCTGGGTCACACTGCTTACATTCCACATGATGAGGAGGGGGCTGGGTCACACTGCTTACATTCCCACATGATGAGGAGGGGGCGGGATCACACTGCTTACATTCCCACATGATGAGGAGGGGGCAGGGATCACACTGCTTACATTCCACATGATGAGGAGGGGGCGGGGTCACACTGCTTACATTCCCACATGATGAGGAGGGGGCGGGATCACACTGCTTACATTCCACATGATGAGGAGGGGGCTGGGTCACACTGCTTACATTCCCACATGATGAGGAGGGGGCGGGATCACACTGCTTACATTCCCACATGATGAGGAGGGGGCGGGATCACACTGCTTACATTCCCACATGATGAGGAGGGGGCTGGGTCACACTGCTTACATTCCACATGATGAGGAGGGGGCTGGGTCACACTGCTTACATTCCACATGATGAGGAGGGGGCTGGGTCACACTGCTTATGTAACCCTTAGGGCAGGCCTGGCCAACCTGTGGCTCTCCAGCTGTTGTAAAACTACAAGTCCCATCATGCCTTGCCACAGTTTTGCTATTAGGGAATGCTAAAACTGTGGCAGGGCATGCTGGGATGTGTAGTTTCACTACATCTGGAGAGCCACAGGTTGGCCATGTCTGCCTTAGGGTATAATATAAATAGGATTTATGTATTAGCTTGGTAGAATAAAATAAAAATCCATATATATCTATATATATTGTTCAATGTAATATATATTAAGTATTTGA
This sequence comes from Pseudophryne corroboree, assembly GCF_028390025.1. Classification (NCBI taxonomy): domain Eukaryota; kingdom Metazoa; phylum Chordata; class Amphibia; order Anura; family Myobatrachidae; genus Pseudophryne; species Pseudophryne corroboree. The sequence goes on from NC_086451.1 coordinate 489,370,031, forward strand.
AGTAACTGACTGATTAATATGTATAGTGGTATGGGGTTTGTTGGGTCATAATGTGATGTTGTTGAGCAAATGAGCAGGGGAATAGTGTTAATACAATATCAACAGAGGGCATGAAGAGACTTTTCTAGAAGCCCTCGTGCTGAGACAGTGAGGAGCGCATGCTGTACCACCAACAGAGATCTCGCTCAAGGAAGGTGACAGTTAGAGAAAGATCTAGAGGGAGAGAGGTGACGCAGCAAGAGGAGGGGAGACTGAGAGCAGGCTGACGGGACGGACCCCTGTGTCGAGCAGCCGGGAGCAGCGGTGATCGAGAGGGAGAGAGACTGAGAGCCGGCTGACGGGACGGACCCCTTCGCCGAGCAGCCGGGAGCAGCGGTGATCGAGAGGGAGAGGAGACGAGAGAGAGTCTCTGGCGCGGTGATTACCTGACCGGCGGTGAAGTGACAGCTGCGGGCAGACAGGCTTGGGGACACACTGAATAGTGGCAGGCACCCACCCAGGGCTGTGGCCGTGTACAGTCTGGAGAGGCGGTCCGCAGTTAATTTCCCGATCAGCGCATCGGAGGAGCGGGGACCTATCAGACAGCATCTGGAGGAAGGGTCACCTCCCTCGGATAACCGGAGGAGGAGTCGGGGGAGTACTAGAGAGGGCCTCCTGAAGTGTATACCGTAAGTGTACTGACAACATACACTGCCCCTACACTCAGCGGCCAGGAGCACTGTAATACAGATAAGGCATTGGCCCGGCCTCAGTGGGTCAGCAAACATCATCCCCGCTGGCATGATTTGGCAAATGGCTATCATTATATTGCTAATATAATAAAAGCAATCGGGCCAAGTATACTCCCCATTGATAAGAAGACCACTATTACACCCGGGTGGTAAACCACTCAGCTATACGTAGTGGACAATTCAACTGCTGAATGAAGATTAGAGTGCGTAGGTTTACCACGGTTGAACAGGCCAGTATATAGTATCCCGAGGCATCACAGTGAATGACAGCTGCCACATTCATAGCAATTTATTTCACTACATTGACTAACTGGATATGAGGCAGGAGAGACTCGTGGATATATAATTAACCTCAATTCTACTCATAGTATTCACAGTAATTTGCATGACATTAATTGAAGTAACGCAGACTGGCATAGATAATATATTGTTACCCTTACATCCACCAGTTTGGTCACACAGTGAATAAGTATCCTCTAATCTACCGTTATTGTAGAGAGAGAAGAGCATACATCATAATATCCTATCTACTACCCTGTATCTAACCTCTACCAGATCCTAAGTGGAAGGAAAAAGTATATATCTACTTAACCAAGTAATACCACCGACTGACGCACAGTCCCTCCATAATTTGACAAGGGAACTACCATGATCTTGGAGCGTACCTAGGAAAATAATTAACAGAAGAACTTCTAAAGTGGATTAAGTACCCTGCTCCTCTTCTAACTTTCTCCAGTGGTATCAGACTGATAGTCAAGATAGTCAGCGGATTATTATATGGTTAGGCAGTTATTGGGAAATATAGCTGATGGTGCACCATAGTATAATTTGTATGATTTAAGCTATAAATATCTAATTGTATTATTTTTACCAAACCGGGTCAATAGTCTTATAGACTATTGGATGGTTAAAGTTTTTTTTGTATTGCATGCAGTTATTTTATGTCAATAGATTGCTAATGTGATGAACAATTCATACTGAGGACTATCCTCTACACAGATGAAAGGTACGATGTGTTCAATGTACTCTACTTGATTGATAATAAGTAAACACCGATATACTTACCAGTGAAGTATTCTGTTTCTTGGAGTGGGAATCTAAAAGGAAAGACGGTAATTTCGTTAGTCACTCGGTCATACTATTGGGGTCTCTATCAAGGGAAATAGATATATCATATAGATCGGGGTGGGATTGATAAAATATCCTATATCTAGGCGTTCCCAAGCTCGCCAGGAAATCTACTCATCCAAATAGCTTGGGTGGAGGCACACTCGGTTAGTTCACTGTAACCCATCACCTGTGCCAGGGTTACACTTACAACCCACATGATGAGGAGGGGACTGGGTCACACTGCTTACAATCCACATGATGAGGAGGGGGCGGGAGTCACACTGCTTACATTCCCACATGATGAGGAGGGGGCTGGGTCACACTGCTTACATTCCCACATGATGAGGAGGGGGCTGGGTCACACTGCTTACAATCCACATGATGAGGAGGGGGCGGGGTCACACTGCTTACATTCCACATGATGAGGAGGGGGCGGGGTCACACTGCTTACATTCCCACATGACGAGGAGTGGGCGGGATCACACTGCTTACATTCCCACATGATGAGTGGGCGGGATCACACTGCTTACATTCCCACATGATGAGGAGGGGGCTGGGTCACACTGCTTACATTCCCACATGATGAGGAGGGGGCTGGGTCACACTGCTTACATTCCCACATGATGAGGAGTGGGCGGGATCACACTGCTTACATTCCCACATGATGAGGAGGGGGCTGGGTCACACTGCTTACATTCCCACATGATGAGGAGGGGGCTGGGTCACACTGCTTACATTCTCACATGATGAGGAGTGGGCGGGGTCACACTGCTTACATTCCACATGATGAGAAGGGGGCTGGGTCACACTGCTTACATTCCACATGATGATAAGGGGGCGGGGTCACACTGCTTACATTCCACATGATGAGGAGGGGGCGGGGTCACACTGCTTACATTCCCACATGATGAGGAGTGGGCGGGATCACACTGCTTACATTCCCACATGATGAGGAGGGGGCTGGGTCACACTGCTTACATTCCCACATGATGAGGAGTGGGCGGGATCACACTGCTTACATTCCCACATGATGAGGAGGGGGCTGGGTCACACTGCTTACATTCCCACATGATGAGGAGGGGGCTGGGTCACACTGCTTACATTCCACATGATGATGAGGGGATGGGGTCACACTGCTTACATTCCCACATGATGAGGAGGGGGTTGGGTCACACTGCTTACATTCCCACATGATGAGGAGTGGGCGGGATCACACTGCTTACAATCCACATGATGAGGAGGGGGCTGGGTCACACTGCTTACAATCCACTTGATGAGGAGTGGGCTGGGTCACACTGCTTACATTCCCACATTTTGAGGAGGGGGGCGGGGTCACACTGCTTACATTCCACATGATGAGGAGGGGGTGGGGTCACACTGCTTACATTCCACATGATGAGGAGGGGGCTGGGTCACACTGCTTACATTCCAACATGATGAAGAGGGGGCTGGGTCACACTGCTTACATTCCCACATGATGAGGAGGGGGCGGGATCACACTGCTTACAATCCACATGATGAGGAGGGGGCTGGGTCACACTGCTTACATTCCACATGATGAGGAGGGGGCTGGGTCACACTGCTTACAATCCACATGATGAGGAGGGGGCGGGGTCACACTGCTTACATTCCCACATGATGAGGAGGGGGCGGGGTCACACTGCTTACATTCCCACATGATGAGGAGGGGGCTGGGTCACACTGCTTACATTTCCACATGATGAGGAGGGGGCTGGGTCACACTGCTTACATTCCCACATGATGAGGAGTGGGCGGGGTCACACTGCTTACATTCCACATGATGATGAGGGGGCGGGGTCACACTGCTTACAATCCACATGATGAGGAGGGGGCGGGGTCACACTGCTTACATTCCCACATGATGAGGAGTGGGCTGGGTCACACTGCTTACATTCCACATGATGAGGAGTGGGCTGGGTCACACTGCTTACATTCCACATGATGAGGAGTGGGCTGGGTCACACTGCTTACATTCCCACATGATGAGGAGTGGGCGGGGTCACACTGCTTACATTCCACATGCTGATGAGGGGGCGGGGTCACACTGCTTACATTCCACATGATGAGGAGGGGGCGGGGTCACACTGCTTACATTCCCACATGATGAGGAGTGGGTGGGATCACACTACTTACATTCCCACATGATGAGGAGGGGGCGGGGTCACACTGCTTACATTCCCACATGATGAGGAGGGGGTGGGCTCACACTGCTTACATTCCACATGATGAGGAGGGGGCTGGGTCACACTGCTTACATTCCACATGATGATGAGGGGATGGGGTCACACTGCTTACATTCCCACATGATGAGGAGGGGGCGGGATCACACTGCTTACATTCCCATATGATGAGTGGGCTGGGTCACACTGCTTACATTCCCACATGATGAGGAGGGGGCTGGGTCACACTGCTTACATTCCCACATGATGAGGAGTGGGCGGGATCACACTGCTTACAATCCACATGATGAGAAGGGGGCTGGGTCACACTGCTTACATTACCACATGATGAGGAGTGGGCTGGGTCACACTGCTTACATTCCACATGATGAGGAGGGGGGCGGGGTCACACTGCTTACATTGCACATGATGAGGAGGGGGCTGGGTCACACTGCTTACATTCCCACATGATGAAGAGGGGGCTGGGTCACACTGCTTACATTCCCACATGATGAGGAGGGGGCGGGATCACACTGCTTACAATCCACATGATGAGGAGGGGGCTGGGTCACACTGCTTCCATTCCCACATGATGAGGAGGGGGCGGGGTCACACTGCTTACATTCCACATGATGAGGAGTGGGCGGGATCACACTGCTTACAATCCACATGATGAGGAGGGGGCTGGGTCACACTGCTTCCATTCCCACATGATGAGGAGGGGGCTGGGTCACACTGCTTACATTCCACATGATGAGGAGTGGGCTGGGTCACACTGCTTACATTCCCACATGATGAGGAGGGGGCGGGGTCACACTGCTTACATTCCCACATGATGAGGAGGGGGTGGGGTCACACTGCTTACATTCCACATGATGAGGAGGGGGCTGGGTCACACTGCTTACATTCCCACATGATGAGGAGTGGGCTGGGTCACACTGCTTACATTCCCACATGATAAGGAGGGGGTGGGGTCACACTGCTTACATTCCCACATGATGAGGAGGGGGTGGGGTCACACTGCTTACATTCCCATATGATGAGGAGGGGGCAGGGGTCACACTGCTTACATTCCCACATGATGAGGAGGGGGCAGGGGTCACACTGCTTACATTCCCACATGATGAGGAGGGGGCAGGGTTCACACTGCTTACATTACCACATGATGAGGAGGGGGCAGGGGTCACACTGCTTACATTCCCACATGATGAGGAGGGGGCGGGGTCACACTGCTTACATTCTTACATGATGAGGAGGGGGTGGGGTCACACTGCTTACATTCCACATGAGGAGGAGGGGGCTGGGTCACACTGCTTACATTCCCACATGATGAGGAGGGGGCGGGGTCACACTGCTTACATTCCCACATGATGAGGAGGGGGTGGGGTCACACTGCTTACATTCCACATGATGAGGAGGGGGCAGGGGTCACACTGCTTACATTCCCACATGATGAGGAGGGGGCGGGGTCACTGCTTACATTCCCACATGATGAGGAGGGGGCGGGGTCACACTGCTTACATTCCACATGATGAGGAGGGGGTGGGGTCACACTGCTTACATTCCACATGATGAGGAGGGGGCTTGGTCACACTGCTTACATTCCCACATGATAAGGAGGGGGTGGGGTCACACTGCTTACATTCCACATGATGAGGAGGGGGCTGGGTCACACTGCTTACATTCCCACATGATGAGGAGGGGGTGGGGTCACACTGCTTACATTCCACATGATGAGGAGGGGGCTTGGTCACACTGCTTACATTCCCACATGATAAGGAGGGGGTGGGGTCACACTGCTTACATTCCACATGATGAGGAGGGGGCTGGGTCACACTGCTTACATTCCCATATGATGAGGAGGGGGCAGGGGTCACACTGCTTACATTCCCACATGATGAGGAGGGGGTGGGGTCACACTGCTTACATTCCCACATGATGAGGAGGGGGCTGGGTCACACTGCTTACATTCCCACATGATAAGGAGGGGGTGGGGTCACACTGCTTACATTCCCACATGATGAGGAGGGGGTGGGGTCACACTGCTTACATTCCCATATGATGAGGAGGGGGCAGGGGTCACACTGCTTACATTCCCACATGATGAGGAGGGGGCAGGGGTCACACTGCTTACATTCCCACATGATGAGGAGGGGGCAGGGTTCACACTGCTTACATTACCACATGATGAGGAGGGGGCAGGGGTCACACTGCTTACATTCCCACATGATGAGGAGGGGGCGGGGTCACACTGCTTACATTCTTACATGATGAGGAGGGGGTGGGGTCACACTGCTTACATTCCACATGAGGAGGAGGGGGCTGGGTCACACTGCTTACATTCCCACATGATGAGGAGGGGGCGGGGTCACACTGCTTACATTCCCACATGATGAGGAGGGGGCTGGGTCACACTGCTTACATTCCCACATGATGAGGAGGGGGCAGGGGTCACACTGCTTACATTCCCACATGATGAGGAGGGGGCGGGGTCACTGCTTACATTCCCACATGATGAGGAGGGGGCGGGGTCACACTGCTTACATTCCACATGATGAGGAGTGGGCGGGGTCACACTGCTTACATTCCACATGATGAGGAGGGGGCGGGGTCACACTGCTTACATTCCCACATGATGAGGAGGGGGCGGGGTCACACTCCCACATGCGGTGAGGAGCAGTGTGTGGTGAGTGTGAACCCTTCTCCTACAGCAGAAAATGTGACATGAAACAGTAAAACTTCCTGACATGTAGTAGACAGGGGGCAGCGCTGAGGACACAGGTACTGAGCAGAGACCCCACTTATTACTGTACGCTGGAATAAGCCCCGAGCGTAGCACCAGTAGTTGTATGTTATTATCACCGTGGGATGTGGGGCAGAGCGGGTGTAATGACAGCAGAGTGTACACACTGACAATAGAACACAGCGTGTGTAACACTGCCACAAGGTCTGATCACAGATATTATAGTTATAAAGAGCTGACATGTTACACAGTGCTGTACAATGATGACACAAAGGACAAACAATGACAGAAAAGAGAAGGTCCTGCCAGATGGGCTTATAACCTAGAGGGACACGGCGACACAAAGTGGCGGAACAAACGGAGCTGCCGAAACTGCAATAACATGGTAAAAGCCTGCAGCACTCAACCCATACTATACCCACATGAGGTTATTACTGTGCTGTGACTCTCAGTACCCAGTCCCTGTAACAGGGAGCAGGTATACCCAGTGACTGCAGCGCTCAGCCCGTACTATACCCACATGAGGTTATTACTGTGCTGTGACTCTCAGCACCCAGTCCCTGTAACATGGAGCAGGTATATCCAGTGACTGCAGCGCTCAGCCTGTACTATACCCACATGAGGTTATTACTGTGCTGTGACTCTCAGCACCCAGTCCCTGTAACAGGGAGCAGGTATACCCAGTGACTGCAGCACTCAGCCTGTACTATACCCACATGAGGTTATTACTGTGCTGTGACTCTCAGTACCTAGTCCCTGTAACAGGGAGCAGGTATACCCAGTGACTGCAGCGCTCAGCCCGTACTATACCCACATGAGGTTATTACTGTGCTGTGACTCTCAGCACCCAGTCCCTGTAACAGGGAGCAGGTATACCCAGTGACTGCAGCACTCAGCCTGTACTATACCCACATGAGGATATTACTGTGCTGTGACTCTCAGTACCCAGTCCCTGTAACAGGGAGCAAGTATACCCAGTGACTGCAGCGCTCAGCCCGTACTATACCCACATGAGGTTATTACTGTGCTGTGACTCTCAGCACCCAGTCCCTGTAACAGGGAGCAGGTATACCCAGTGACTGCAGCGCTCAGCCCGTACTATACCCACATGAGGTTATTACTGTGCTGTGACTCTCAGTACCCAGTCCCTGTAACAGGGAGCAGGTATACCCAGTGACTGCAGCACTCAGCCCGTACTATACCCACATGAGGTTATTACTGTGCTGTGACTCTCAGCACCCAGTCCCTGTAACAGGGAGCAGGTTTACCCAGTGACTGCAGCACTCAGCCCGTACTATACCCACATGAGGTTATTACTGTGCTGTGACTCTCAGCACCCAGTCTCTGTAACAGGGAGCAGGTATACCCAGTGACAGCAGCACTCAGCCTGTACTATACCCACATGAGGTTATTACTGTGCTGTGACTCTCAGCACCCAGTCCCTGTAACAGGGAGCAGGTATACCCAGTGACTGCAGCACTCAGCCTGTACTATACCCACATGAGGTTATTACTGTGCTGTGACTCTCAGCGCCCAGTCCCTGTAACAGGGAGCAGATATACCCAGTGACTGCAGCGCTCAGCCTGTACTATACCCACATGAGGTTATTACTGTGCTGTGACTCTCAGCACCCAGTCCCTGTAACAGGGAGCAGATATACCCAGTGACTGCAGCGCTCAGCCCGTACTATACCCACATGAGGTTATTACTGTGCTGTGACTCTCAGCACCCAGTCCCTGTAACAGGGAGCAGGTATACCCAGTGACTGCAGCGCTCAGCCTGTACTATACCCACATGAGGTTATTACTGTGCTGTGACTCTCAGCACCCAGTCCCTGTAACAGGGAGCAGGTATACCCAGTGACTGCAGCGCTCAGCCCGTACTATACCCACATGAGGTTATTACTGTGCTGTGACTCTCAGCACCCAGTCCCTGTAACATGGAGCAGGTATACCCAGTGACTGCAGCGCTCAGCCCGTACTATACCCACATGAGGTTATTACTGTGCTGTGACTCTCAGCACCCAGTCCCTGTATATATGGGAGCAGGTATACCCAGTGACTGCAGCGCTCAGCCTGTACTATACCCACATGAGGTTATTACTGTGCTGTGACTCTCAGCACCCAGTCCCTGTAACAGGGAGCAGGTATACCCAGTGACTGCAGCGCTCAGCCTGTACTATACCCACATGAGGTTATTACTGTGCTGTGACTCTCAGCACCCAGTCCCTGTAACAGGGAGCAGGTATACCCAGTGACTGCAGCACTCAGCCCGTACTATACCCACATGAGGTTATTACTGTGCTGTGACTCTCAGCACCCAGTCCCTGTAACATGGAGCAGGTATACCCAGTGACTGCAGCACTCAGCCCGTACTATACCCACATGAGGTTATTACTGTGCTGTGACTCTCAGCACCCAGTCCCTGTAACAGGGAGCAGGTATACCCAGTGACTGCAGCGCTCAGCCTGTACTATACCCACATGAGGTTATTACTGTGCTGTGACTCTCAGCACCCAGTCCCTGTAACAGGGAGCAGGTATACCCAGTGACTGCAGCACTCAGCCCGTACTATACCCACATGAGGTTATTACTGTGCTGTGACTCTCAGCACCCAGTCCCTGTAACAGGGAGCAGATATACCCAGTGACTGCAGCACCCAGCCTGTACTATACCCACATGAGGTTATTACTGTGCTGTGACTCTCAGCACCCAGTCCCTGTAACAGGGAGCAGATATACCCAGTGACTGCAGCACTCAGCCTGTACTATACCCACATGAGGTTATTACTGTGCTGTGACTCTCAGCACCCAGTCCCTGTAACAGGGAGCAGGTATACCCAGTGACTGCAGCGCTCAGCCCGTACTATACCCACATGAGGATATTACTGTGCTGTGACTCTCAGCACCCAGTCCCTGTAACATGGAGCAGGTATACCCAGTGACTGCAGCGCTCAGCCCGTACTATACCCACATGAGGTTATTACTGTGCTGTGACTCTCAGCACCCAGTCCCTGTAACAACGAGCAGGTATACCCAGTGACTGCAGCACTCAGCCTGTACTATACCCACATGAGGTTATTACTGTGCTGTGACTCTCAGCCCCCAGTCCCTGTAACAGGGAGCAGGTATACCCGGTGACTGCAGCACTCAGCCTGTACTATACCCACATGAGGTTATTACTGTGCTGTGACTCTCAGCACCCAGTCCCTGTAACAGGGAGCAGGTATACCCAGTGACTGCAGCACTCAGCCCGTACTATACCCACATGAGGTTATTACTGTGCTGTGACTCTCAGCACCCAGTCCCTGTAACAGGGAGCAGGTATACCCAGTGACTGCAGCGCTCAGCCTGTACTATACCCACATGAGGTTATTACTGTGCTGTGACTCTCAGCACCCAGTCCCTGTAACAGGGAGCAGGTATACCCAGTGACTGCAGCGCTCAGCCTGTACTATACCCACATGAGGATATTACTGTGCTGTGACTCTCAGCACCCAGTCCCTGTAACAGGGAGCAGGTATACCCAGTGACTGCAGCGCTCAGCCTGTACTATACCCACATGAGGTTATTACTGTGCTGTGACTCTCAGCACCCAGTCCCTGTAACAGGGAGCAGGTATACCCAGTGACTGCAGCGCTCAGCCTGTACTATACCCACATGAGGATATTACTGTGCTGTGACTCTCAGCACCCAGTCCCTGTAACAGGGAGCAGGTATACCCAGTGACTGCAGCACTCAGCCCGTACTATACCCACATGAGGTTATTACTGTGCTGTGACTCTCAGCACCCAGTCCCTGTAACAGGGAGCAGGTATACCCAGTGACTGCAGCGCTCAGCCTGTACTATACCCACATGAGGTTATTACTGTGCTGTGACTCTCAGCACCCAGTCCCTGTAACATGGAGCAGGTATACCCAGTGACTGCAGCGCTCAGCCCGTACTATACCCACATGAGGTTATTACTGTGCTGTGACTCTCAGCACCCAGTCCCTGTAACAACGAGCAGGTATACCCAGTGACTGCAGCACTCAGCCTGTACTATACCCACATGAGGTTATTACTGTGCTGTGACTCTCAGCCCCCAGTCCCTGTAACAGGGAGCAGGTATACCCGGTGACTGCAGCACTCAGCCTGTACTATACCCACATGAGGTTATTACTGTGCTGTGACTCTCAGCACCCAGTCCCTGTAACAGGGAGCAGGTATACCCAGTGACTGCAGCACTCAGCCCGTACTATACCCACATGAGGTTATTACTGTGCTGTGACTCTCAGCACCCAGTCCCTGTAACAGGGAGCAGGTATACCCAGTGACTGCAGCGCTCAGCCTGTACTATACCCACATGAGGTTATTACTGTGCTGTGACTCTCAGCACCCAGTCCCTGTAACAGGGAGCAGGTATACCCAGTGACTGCAGCGCTCAGCCTGTACTATACCCACATGAGGATATTACTGTGCTGTGACTCTCAGCACCCAGTCCCTGTAACAGGGAGCAGGTATACCCAGTGACTGCAGCGCTCAGCCTGTACTATACCCACATGAGGTTATTACTGTGCTGTGACTCTCAGCACCCAGTCCCTGTAACAGGGAGCAGGTATACCCAGTGACTGCAGCGCTCAGCCTGTACTATACCCACATGAGGATATTACTGTGCTGTGACTCTCAGCACCCAGTCCCTGTAACAGGGAGCAGGTATACCCAGTGACTGCAGCACTCAGCCCGTACTATACCCACATGAGGTTATTACTGTGCTGTGACTCTCAGCACCCAGTCCCTGTAACAGGGAGCAGGTATACCCAGTGACTGCAGCGCTCAGCCTGTACTATACCCACATGAGGTTATTACTGTGCTGTGACTCTCAGCACCCAGTCCCTGTAACAGGGAGCAGGTATACCCAGTGACTGCAGCGCTCAGCCTGTACTATACCCACATGAGGATATTACTGTGCTGTGACTCTCAGCACCCAGTCCCTGTAACAGGGAGCAGGTATACCCAGTGACTGCAGCACTCAGCCCGTACTATACCCACATGAGGTTATTACTGTGCTGTGACTCTCAGCACCCAGTCCCTGTAACAGGGAGCAGGTATACCCAGTGACTGCAGCGCTCAGCCTGTACTATACCCACATGAGGTTATTACTGTGCTGTGACTCTCAGCACCCAGTCCCTGTAACAGGGAGCAGGTATACCCAGTGACTGCAGCGCTCAGCCCGTACTATACCCACATGAGGTTATTACTGTGCTGTGACTCTCAGCACCCAGTCCCTGTAACAGGGAGCAGGTATACCCAGTGACTGCAGCGCTCAGCCTGTACTATACCCACATGAGGTTATTACTGTGCTGTGACTCTCAGCACCCAGTCCCTGTAACAGGGAGCAGGTATACCCAGAGACTGCAGCACTCAGCCTGTACTATACCCACATGAGGTTATTACTGTGCTGTGACTCTCAGCACCCAGTCCCTGTAACAGGGAGCAGGTATACCCAGTGACTGCAGCGCTCAGCCTGTACTATACCCACATGAGGTTATTACTGTGCTGTGACTCTCAGCACCCAGTCCCTGTAACAGGGAGCAGGTATACCCAGTGACTGCAGCACTCAGCCTGTACTATACCCACATGAGGTTATTACTGTGCTGTGACTCTCAGCACCCAGTCCCTGTAACAGGGAGCAGGTATACCCAGTGACTGCAGCACTCAGCCCGTACTATACCCACATGAGGTTATTACTGTGCTGTGACTCTCAGCACCCAGTCCCTGTAACAGGGAGCAGGTATACCCAGTGACTGCAGCGCTCAGCCCGTACTATACCCACATGAGGTTATTACTGTGCTGTGACTCTCAGCACCCAGTCCCTGTAACAACGAGCAGGTATACCCAGTGACTGCAGCGCTCAGCCTGTACTATACCCACATGAGGTTATTACTGTGCTGTGACTCTCAGCCCCCAGTCCCTGTAACAGGGAGCAGGTATACCCAGAGACTGCAGCACTCAGCCTGTACTATACCCACATGAGGTTATTACTGTGCTGTGACTCTCAGCACCCAGTCCCTGTAACAGGGAGCAGGTATACCCAGTGACTGCAGCACTCAGCCTGTACTATACCCACATGAGGTTATTACTGTGCTGTGACTCTCAGCACCCAGTCCCTGTAACAGGGAGCAGGTATACCCAGTGACTGCAGCACTCAGCCCGTACTATACCCACATGAGGTTATTACTGTGCTGTGACTCTCAGCACCCAGTCCCTGTAACAGGGAGCAGGTATACCCAGTGACTGCAGCGCTCAGCCCGTACTATACCCACATGAGGTTATTACTGTGCTGTGACTCTCAGCACCCAGTCCCTGTAACAGGGAGCAGGTATACCCAGTGACTGCAGCGCTCAGCCCGTACTATACCCACATGAGGTTATTACTGTGCTGTGACTCTCAGCAGCCAGTCCCTGTAACAGGGAGCAGGTATACCCAGTGACTGCAGCGCTCAGCCCGTACTATACCCACATGAGGTTATTACTGTGCTGTGACTCTCAGTACCCAGTCCCTGTAACAGGGAGCAGGTATACCCAGTGACTGCAGCGCTCAGCCTGTACTATACCCACATGAGGTTATTACTGTGCTGTGACTCTCAGCGCCCAGTCCCTGTAACAGGGAGCAGGTATACCCAGTGACTGCAGCGCTCAGCCTGTACTATACCCACATGAGGTTATTACTGTGCTGTGACTCTCAGCACCCAGTCCCTGTAACAGGGAGCAGGTATACCCAGTGACTGCAGCGCTCAGCCTGTACTATACCCACATGAGGTTATTACTGTGCTGTGACTCTCAGTACCCAGTCCCTGTAACATGGAGCAGGTATACCCAGTGACTGCAGCGCTCAGCCCGTACTATACCCACATGAGGTTATTACTGTGCTGTGACTCTCAGCACCCAGTCCCTGTAACAGGGAGCAGGTATACCCAGTGACTGCAGCACTCAGCCTGTACTATACCCACATGAGGTTATTACTGTGCTGTGACTCTCAGCACCCAGTCCCTGTAACAGGGAGCAGGTATACTCAGTGACTGCAGCACTCAGCCTGTACTATACCCACATGAGGTTATTACTGTGCTGTGACTCTCAGCACCCAGTCCCTGTAACATGGAGCAGGTATACCCAGTGACTGCAGCGCTCAGCCTGTACTATACCCACATGAGGTTATTACTGTGCTGTGACTCTCAGCACCCAGTCCCTGTAACAGGGAGCAGGTATACCCAGTGACTGCAGCACTCAGCCCGTACTATACCCACATGAGGTTATTACTGTGCTGTGACTCTCAGCACCCAGTCCCTGTAACAGGGAGCAGGTATACCCAGTGACTGCAGCACTCAGCCTGTACTATACCCACATGAGGTTATTACTGTGCTGTGACTCTCAGCACCCAGTCCCTGTAACAGGGAGCAGGTATACCCAGTGACTGCAGCGCTCAGCCTGTACTATACCCACATGAGGTTATTACTGTGCTGTGACTCTCAGCACCCAGTCCCTGTAACAGGGAGCAGGTATACCCAGTGACTGCAGCGCTCAGCCTGTACTATACCCACATGAGGTTATTACTGTGCTGTGACTCTCAGCACCCAGTCCCTGTAACAGGGAGCAGGTATAACCAGTGACTGCAGCGCTCAGCCTGTACTATACCCACATGAGGTTATTACTGTGCTGTGACTCTCAGTACCCAGTCCCTGTAACAGGGAGCAGGTATACCCAGTGACTGCAGCACTCAGCCTGTACTATACCCACATGAGGTTATTACTGTGCTGTGACTCTCAGCACCCAGTCCCTGTAACAGGGAGCAGGTATACCCAGTGACTGCAGCGCTCAGCCTGTACTATACCCACATGAGGTTATTACTGTGCTGTGACTCTCAGCACCCAGTCCCTGTAACAGGGAGCAGGTATACCCAGTGACTGCAGCGCTCAGCCCGTACTATACCCACATGAGGATATTACTGTGCTGTGACTCTCAGCGCCCAGTCCCTGTAACAGGGAGCAGGTATACCCAGTGACTGCAGCGCTCAGCCTGTACTATACCCACATGAGGTTATTACTGTGCTGTGACTCTCAGCACCCAGTCCCTGTAACAGGGAGCAGGTATACCCAGTAACTGCAGCGCTCAGCCTGTACTATACCCACATGAGGTTATTACTGTGCTGTGACTCTCAGCACCCAGTCCCTGTAACAGGGAGCAGGTATACCCAGTAACTGCAGCGCTCAGCCTGTACTATACCCACATGAGGTTATTACTGTGCTGTGACTCTCAGCACCCAGTCCCTGTAACAGGGAGCAGGTATACCCAGTGACTGCAGCGCTCAGCCCGTACTACACCCACATGAGGTTATTACTGTGCTGTGACTCTCAGCACCCAGTCCCTGTAACAGGGAGCAGATATATCCAGTGACTGCAGCGCTCAGCCTGTACTATACCCACATGAGGTTATTACTGTGCTGTGACTCTCAGCACCCAGTCCCTGTAACAGGGAGCAGGTATACCCAGTGACTGCAGCGCTCAGCCCGTACTATACCCACATGAGGTTATTACTGTGCTGTGACTCTCAGCACCCAGTCCCTGTAACAGGGAGCAGGTATACCCAGTGACTGCAGCGCTCAGCCCGTACTATACCCACATGAGGTTATTACTGTGCTGTGACTCTCAGAACCCAGTCCCTGTAACAGGGAGCAGGTATACCCAGTGACTGCAGCGCTCAGCCCGTACTATACCCACATGAGGTTATTACTGTGCTGTGACTCTCAGAACCCAGTCCCTGTAACAGGGAGCAGGTATACCCAGTGACTGCAGCGCTCAGCCCGTACTATACCCACATGAGGTTATTACTGTGCTGTGACTCTCAGCACCCAGTCCCTGTAACAGGGAGCAGGTATACCCAGTGACTGCAGCACTCAGCCCGTACTATACCCACATGAGGATATTACTGTGCTGTGACTCTCAGCACCCAGTCCCTGTAACAGGGAGCAGGTACACCCAGTGACTGCAGCACTCAGCCCGTACTATACCCACATGAGGTTATTACTGTGCGGTGACTCTCAGCCCCCAGTCCCTGTAACAGGGAGCAGGTATACCCAGTGACTGCAGCGCTCAGCCTGTACTATACCCACATGAGGTTATTACTGTGCTGTGACTCTCAGCGCCCAGTCCCTGTAACAGGGAGCAGGTATACCCAGTGACTGCAGCGCTCAGCCCGTACTATACCCACATGAGGTTATTACTGTGCTGTGACTCTCAGCACCCAGTCCCTGTAACAGGGAGCAGGTATACCCAGTGACTGCAGCGCTCAGCCCGTACTATACCCACATGAGGTTATTACTGTGCTGTGACTCTCAGCACCCAGTCCCTGTAACAGGGAGCAGGTATACCCAGTGACTGCAGCGCTCAGCCTGTACTATACCCACATGAGGTTATTACTGTGCTGTGACTCTCAGCACCCAGTCCCTGTAACAGGGAGCAGGTATACCCAGTGACTGCAGCGCTCAGCCTGTACTATACCCACATGAGGTTATTACTGTGCTGTGACTCTCAGCACCCAGTCCCTGTAACAGGGAGCAGGTATACCCAGTGACTGCAGCGCTCAGCCCGTACTACACCCACATGAGGTTATTACTGTGCTGTGACTCTCAGCAGCCAGTCCCTGTAACAGGGAGCAGGTATACTCAGTGACTGCAGCGCTCAGCCCGTACTATACCCACATGAGGTTATTACTGTGCTGTGACTTTCAGCACCCAGTCCCTGTAACAGGGAGCAGGTATACCCAGTGACTGCAGCGCTCAGCCCGTACTATACCCACATGAGGTTATTACTGTGCTGTGACTCTCAGCACCCAGTCCCTGTAACAGGGAGCAGGTATACCCAGTGACTGCAGCGCTCAGCCCGTACTATACCCACATGAGGTTATTACTGTGCTGTGACTCTCAGCACCCAGTCCCTGTAACAGGGAGCAGGTATACCCAGTGACTGCAGCGCTCAGCCCGTACTATACCCACATGAGGTTATTACTGTGCTGTGACTCTCAGCACCCAGTCCCTGTAACAGGGAGCAGGTATACCCAGTGACTGCAGCGCTCAGCCCGTACTATACCCACATGAGGTTATTACTGTGCTGTGACTCTCAGCACCCAGTCCCTGTAACAGGGAGCAGATATACCCAGTGACTGCAGCGCTCAGCCCGTACTATACCCACATGAGGTTATTACTGTGCTGTGACTCTCAGCACCCAGTCCCTGTAACAGGGAGCAGGTATACCCAGTGACTGCAGCACTCAGCCTGTACTATACCCACATGAGGTTATTACTGTGCTGTGACTCTCAGCACCCAGTCCCTGTAACAGGGAGCAGGTATACCCAGTGACTGCAGCGCTCAGCCCGAACTATACCCACATGAGGTTATTACTGTGCTGTGACTCTCAGCACGCAGTCCCTGTAACATGGAGCAGGTATACCCAGTGACTGCAGCGCTCAGCCCGTACTATACCCACATGAGGTTATTACTGTGCTGTGACTCTCAGCACCCAGTCCCTGTAACAGGGAGCAGGTATACCCAGTGACTGCAGCACTCAGCCCGTACTATACCCACATGAGGTTATTACTGTGCTGTGACTCTCAGCACCCAGTCCCTGTAACAGGGAGCAGGTATACCCAGTGACTGCAGCGCTCAGCCCGTACTATACCCACATGAGGTTATTACTGTGCTGTGACTCTCAGCACCCAGTCCCTGTATATATGGGAGCAGGTATACCCAGTGACTGCAGCACTCAGCCCGTACTACACCCACATGAGGTTATTACTGTGCTGTGACTCTCAGCACCCAGTCCCTGTATATATAGGAGCAGGTATACCCAGTGACTGCAGCGCTCAGCCCGTACTATACCCACATGAGGTTATTACTGTGCTGTGACTCTCAGCACCCAGTCCCTGTAACAGGGAGCAGGTATACCCAGTGACTGCAGCGCTCAGCCCGTACTATACCCACATGAGGAAATTACTGTGCTGTGACTCTCAGCACCCAGTCCCTGTATATATGGGAGCAGGTATACCCAGTGATTGCAGCGCTCAGCCCGTACTACACCCACATGAGGTTATTACTGTGCTGTGACTCTCAGCACCCAGTCCCTGTAACAGGGAGCAGGTATACCCAGTGACTGCAGCACTCAGCCCGTACTATACCCACATGAGGTTATTACTGTGCTGTGACTCTCAGCCCCCAGTCCCTGTAACAGGGAGCAGGTATACCCAGTGACTGCAGCACTCAGCCCGTACTATACCCACATGAGGTTATTACTGTGCTGTGACTCTCAGCCCCCAGTCCCTGTAACAGGGAGCAGGTATACCCAGTGACTGCAGCGCTCAGCCTGTACTATACCCACATGAGGTTATTACTGTGCTGTGACTCTCAGCACCCAGTCCCTGTAACAGGGAGCAGGTATACCCAGTGACTGCAGCGCTCAGCCCGTACTATACCCACATGAGGTTATTACTGTGCTGTGACTCTCAGCACCCAGTCCCTGTATATATGGGAGCAGGTATATCCAGTGACTGCAGCGCTCAGCCCGTACTATACCCACATGAGGTTATTACTGTGCTGTGACTCTCAGCACCCAGTCCCTGTAACAGGGAGCAGGTATACCCAGTGACTGCAGCGCTCAGCCTGTACTATACCCACATGAGGTTATTACTGTGCTGTGACTCTCAGCGCCCAGTCCCTGTAACAGGGAGCAGGTATACCCAGTGACTGCAGTGCTCAGCCTGTACTATACCCACATGAGGTTATTACTGTGCTGTGACTCTCAGCGCCCAGTCCCTGTAACAGGGAGCAGGTATACCCAGTGTATGCAGCACTCAGCCTGTACTATACCCACATGAGGTTATTACTGTGCTGTGACTCTCAGCACCCAGTCCCTGTAACAGGGAGCAGGTATACCCAGTGACTGCAGCGCTCAGCCCGTACTATACCCACATGAGGTTATTACTGTGCTGTGACTCTCAGTACCCAGTCCCTGTAACAGGGAGCAGGTATACCCAGTGACTGCAGCACTCAGCCCGTACTATACCCACATGAGGTTATTACTGTGCTGTGACTCTCAGCACCCAGTCCCTGTAACAGGGAGCAGGTATACCCAGTGACTGCAGCGCTCAGCCCGTACTATACCCACATGAGGTTATTACTGTGCTGTGACTCTCAGTACCCAGTCCCTGTAACAGGGAGCAGGTATACCCAGTGACTGCAGCGCTCAGTCAGTACTATACCCACATGAGGTTATTACTGTGCTGTGACTCTCAGCACCCAGTCCCTGTAACAGGGAGCAGGTATACCCAGTGACTGCAGCGCTCAGCCCGTACTATACCCACATGAGGTTATTACTGTGCTGTGACTCTCAGCACCCAGTCCCTGTAACAGGGAGCAGATATACCCAGTGACTGCAGCGCTCAGCCCGTACTATACCCACATGAGGTTATTACTGTGCTGTGACTCTCAGCACCCAGTCCCTGTAACAGGGAGCAGGTATACCCAGTGACTGCAGCGCTCAGCCCGTACTATACCCACATGAGGTTATTACTGTGCTGTGACTCTCAGTACCCAGTCCCTGTAACAGGGAGCAGGTATATCCAGTGACTGCAGCGCTCAGCCCGTACTACACCCACATGAGGTTATTACTGTGCTGTGACTCTCAGTACCCAGTCCATGTAACAGGGAGCAGGTATACCCAGTGACTGCAGCGCTCAGCCTGTACTATACCCACATGAGGTTATTACTGTGCTGTGACTCTCAGTACCCAGTCCATGTAACAGGGAGCAGGTATACCCAGTGACTGCAGCGCTCAGCCTGTACTATACCCACATGAGGTTATTACTGTGCTGTGACTCTCAGCACCCAGTCCCTGTAACAGGGAGCAGGTATACCCAGTGACTGCAGCGCTCAGCCTGTACTATACCCACATGAGGATATTACTGTGCTGTGACTCTCAGCACCCAGTCCCTGTAACAGGGAGCAGGTATACCCAGTGACTGCAGCACTCAGCCTGTACTATACCCACATGAGGTTATTACTGTGCTGTGACTCTCAGCACCCAGTCCCTGTAACAGGGAGCAGGTATACCCAGTGACTGCAGCGCTCAGCCCGTACTATACCCACATGAGGTTATTACTGTGCTGTGACTCTCAGCACCCAGTCCCTGTAACAGGGAGCAGGTATACCCAGTGACTGCAGCACTCAGCCTGTACTATACCCACATGAGGTTATTACTGTGCTGTGACTCTCAGCACCCAGTCCCTGTAACAGGGAGCAGGTATATCCAGTGACTGCAGCGCTCAGCCCGTACTATACCCACATGAGGTTATTACTGTGCTGTGACTCTCAGCGCCCAGTCCCTGTAACAGGGAGCAGGTATACCCAGTGACTGCAGCGCTCAGCCTGTACTATACCCACATGAGGTTATTACTGTGCTGTGACTCTCAGCACCCAGTCCCTGTAACAGGGAGCTGGTATACCCAGTGACTGCAGCGCTTAGCCCGTACTATACCCACATGAGGTTATTACTGTGCTGTGACTCTCAGCACCCAGTCCCTGTAACAGGGAGCAGGTATACCCAGTGACTGCAGCGCTCAGCCCGTACTATACCCACATGAGGTTATTACTGTGCTGTGACTCTCAGCACCCAGTCCCTGTAACAGGGAGCAGGTATACCCAGTGACTGCAGCGCTCAGCCCGTACTATACCCACATGAGGTTATTACTGTGCTGTGACTCTCAGTACCCAGTCCCTGTAACAGGGAGCAGGTATACCCAGTGACTGTAGCACTCAGCCCGTACTATACCCACATGAGGTTATTACTGTGCTGTGACTCTCAGCACCCAGTCCCTGTAACAGGGAGCAGGTATACCCAGTGACTGCAGCGCTCAGCCCGTACTATACCCACATGAGGTTATTACTGTGCTGTGACTCTCAGCACCCAGTCCCTGTATATATGGGAGCAGGTATACCCAGTGACTGCAGCGCTCAGCCCGTACTATACCCACATGAGGTTATTACTGTGCTGTGACTCTCAGTACCCAGTCCCTGTAACATGGAGCAGGTATACCCAGTGACTGCAGCACTCAGCCCGTACTATACCCACATGAGGTTATTACTGTGCTGTGACTCTCAGCACCCAGTCCCTGTAACAGGGAGCAGGTATACCCAGTGACTGCAGCGCTCAGCCTGTACTATACCCACATGAGGTTATTACTGTGCTGTGACTCTCAGCACCCAGTCCCTGTAACAGGGAGCAGGTATACCCAGTGACTGCAGCACTCAGCCCGTACTATACCCACATGAGGTTATTACTGTGCTGTGACTCTCAGCACCCAGTCCCTGTAACAGGGAGCAGGTATACCCAGTGACTGCAGCGCTCAGCCCGTACTATACCCACATGAGGTTATTACTGTGCTGTGACTCTCAGCACCCAGTCCCTGTAACAGGGAGCAGGTATACCCAGTGACTGCAGCGCTCAGCCCGTACTAAACCCACATGAGGTTATTACTGTGCTGTGACTCTCAGCACCCAGTCCCTGTAACAGGGAGCAGGTATACCCAGTGACTGCAGCGCTCAGCCCGTACTATACCCACATGAGGTTATTACTGTGCTGTGACTCTCAGCACCCAGTCCCTGTAACAGGGAGCAGGTATACCCAGTGACTGCAGCGCTCAGCCCGTACTATACCCACATGAGGTTATTACTGTGCTGTGACTCTCAGTACCCAGTCCCTGTAACAGGGAGCAGGTATACCCAGTGACTGCAGCGCTCAGCCTGTACTATACCCACATGAGGTTATTACTGTGCTGTGACTCTCAGCACCCAGTCCCTGTAACAGGGAGCAGGTATACCCAGTGACTGCAGCGCTCAGCCCGTACTATACCCACATGAGGTTATTACTGTGCTGTGACTCTCAGCACCCAGTCCCTGTAACAGGGAGCAGGTATACCCAGTGACTGCAGCGCTCAGCCCGTACTATACCCACATGAGGTTATTACTGTGCAGTGACTCTCAGCACCCAGTCCCTGTAACAGGGAGCAGGTATACCCAGTGACTGCAGCGCTCAGCCCGTACTATACCCACATGAGGTTATTACTGTGCTGTGACTCTCAGCACCCAGTCCCTGTAACAGGGAGCAGGTATACCCAGTGACTGCAGCGCTCAGCCCGTACTATACCCACATGAGGTTATTACTGTGCTGTGACTCTCAGCACCCAGTCCCTGTAACATGGAGCAGGTATACCCAGTGACTGCAGCGCTCAGCCCGTACTATACCCACATGAGGTTATTACTGTGCTGTGACTCTCAGCACCCAGTCCCTGTAACAGGGAGCAGGTATACCCAGTGACTGCAGCGCTCAGCCTGTACTATACCCACATGAGGTTATTACTGTGCTGTGACTCTCAGCACCCAGTCCCTGTAACAGGGAGCAGGTATACCCAGTGACTGCAGCACTCAGCCCGTACTATACCCACATGAGGTTATTACTGTGCTGTGACTCTCAGCACCCAGTCCCTGTAACAGGGAGCAGGTATACCCAGTGACTGCAGCACTCAGCCTGTACTATACCCACATGAGGTTATTACTGTGCTGTGACTCTCAGCACCCAGTCCCTGTAACAGGGAGCAGATATACCCAGTGACTGCAGTGCTCAGCCCGTACTATACCCACATGAGGTTATTACTGTGCTGTGACTCTCAGCACCCAGTCCCTGTAACAGGGAGCAGGTATACCCAGTGACTGCAGCACTCAGCCCGTACTATACCCACATGAGGATATTACTGTGCTGTGACTCTCAGCACCCAGTCCCTGTAACAGGGAGCAGGTATACCCAGTGACTGCAGCGCTCAGCCCGTACTATACCCACATGAGGTTATTACTGTGCTGTGACTCTCAGCACCCAGTCCCTGTAACAGGGAGCAGGTATACCCAGTGACTGCAGCACTCAGCCCGTACTATACCCACATGAGGTTATTACTGTGCTGTGACTCTCAGCACCCAGTCCCTGTAACAGGGAGCAGTTATATCCAGTGACTGCAGCGCTCAGCCCGTACTATACCCACATGAGGTTATTACTGTGCTGTGACTCTCAGCACCCAGTCCCTGTAACAGGGAGCAGGTATACCCAGTGACTGCAGCGCTCAGCCCGTACTATACCCACATGAGGTTATTACTGTGCTGTGACTCTCAGCACCCAGTCCCTGTAACAGGGAGCAGGTATACCCAGTGACTGCAGCGCTCAGCCCGTACTATACCCACATGAGGTTATTACTGTGCTGTGACTCTCAGTACCCAGTCCCTGTAACAGGGAGCAGGTATACCCAGAGACTGCAGCGCTCAGCCCGTACAATACCCACATGAGGTTATTACTGTGCTGTGACTCTCAGCCCCCAGTCCCTGTAACAGGGAGCAGGTATACCCAGTGACTGCAGCACTCAGCCCGTACTATACCCACATGAGGTTATTACTGTGCTGTGACTCTCAGCGCCCAGTCCCTGTAACAGGGAGCAGGTATACCCAGTGACTGCAGCGCTCAGCCCGTACTATACCCACATGAGGTTATTACTGTGCTGTGACTCTCAGCACCCAGTCCCTGTAACAGGGAGCAGGTATACCCAGTGACTGCAGCGCTCAGCCCGTACTATACCCACATGAGGTTATTACTGTGCTGTGACTCTCAGTACCCAGTCCCTGTAACAGGGAGCAGATATACCCAGTGACTGCAGCGCTCAGCCCGTACTATACCCACATGAGGTTATTACTGTGCTGTGACTCTCAGTACCCAGTCCCTGTAACAGGGAGCAGGTATACCCAGTGACTGCAGCGCTCAGCCCGTACTATACCCACATGAGGATATTACTGTGCTGTGACTCTCAGCACCCAGTCCCTGTAACAGGGAGCAGGTATATCCAGTGACTGCAGCGCTCAGCCTGTACTATACCCACATGAGGTTATTACTGTGCTGTGACTCTCAGCACCCAGTCCTTGTAACAGGGAACAGGTATACCCAGTGACTGCAGCGCTCAGCCCGTACTATACCCACATGAGGTTATTACTGTGCTGTGACTCTCAGCACCCAGTCCCTGTAACAGGGAGCAGGTATACCCAGTGACTGCAGCACTCAGCCTGTACTATACCCACATGAGGTTATTACTGTGCTGTGACTCTCAGCACCCAGTCCCTGTAACAGGGAGCAGGTATACCCAGTGACTGCAGCGCTCAGCCCGTACTATACCCACATGAGGTTATTACTGTGCTGTGACTCTCAGCACCCAGTCCCTGTATATATGGGAGCAGGTATATCCAGTGACTGCAGCGCTCAGCCCGTACTATACCCACATGAGGTTATTACTGTGCTGTGACTCTCAGCACCCAGTCCCTGTAACAGGGAGCAGGTATACCCAGTGACTGCAGCGCTCAGCCCGTACTATACCCACATGAGGTTATTACTGTGCTGTGACTCTCAGCACCCAGTCCCTGTAACAGGGAGCAGGTATACCCAGAGACTGCAGCGCTCAGCCCGTACAATACCCACATGAGGTTATTACTGTGCTGTGACTCTCAGCCCCCAGTCCCTGTAACAGGGAGCAGGTATACCCAGTGACTGCAGCGCTCAGCCCGTACTATACCCACATGAGGTTATTACTGTGCTGTGACTCTCAGTACCCAGTCCCTGTAACAGGGAGCAGGTATACCCAGAGACTGCAGCGCTCAGCCCGTACTATACCCACATGAGGTTATTACTGTGCTGTGACTCTCAGCACCCAGTCCCTGTAACAGGGAGCAGGTACACCCAGTGACTGCAGCACTCAGCCCGTACTATACCCACATGAG
This sequence comes from Pseudophryne corroboree, assembly GCF_028390025.1. Lineage (NCBI taxonomy): Eukaryota > Metazoa > Chordata > Amphibia > Anura > Myobatrachidae > Pseudophryne > Pseudophryne corroboree. The sequence continues at coordinate 489,394,680 of NC_086451.1, forward strand.
GTTATTACTGTGCTGTGACTCTCAGCACCCAGTCCCTGTAACAGGGAGCAGGTATACCCAGTGACTGCAGCACTCAGCCTGTACTATACCCACATGAGGTTATTACTGTGCTGTGACTCTCAGCACCCAGTCCCTGTAACAGGGAGCAGGTATACCCAGTGACTGCAGCGCTCAGCCTGTACTATACCCACATGAGGTTATTACTGTGCTGTGACTCTCAGCACCCAGTCCCTGTAACAGGGAGCAGGTATACCCAGTGACTGCAGCGCTCAGCCTGTACTATACCCACATGAGGTTATTACTGTGCTGTGACTCTCAGCACCCAGTCCCTGTAACAGGGAGCAGGTATACCCAGTGACTGCAGCACTCAGCCCGTACTATACCCACATGAGGTTATTACTGTGCTGTGACTCTCAGCACCCAGTCCCTGTAACAGGGAGCAGGTATACCCAGTGACTGCAGCGCTCAGCCCGTACTATACCCACATGAGGTTATTACTGTGCAGTGACTCTCAGCGCCCAGTCCCTGTAACAGGGAGCAGGTATACCCAGTGACTGCAGCGCTCAGCCCGTACTATACCCACATGAGGTTATTACTGTGCTGTGACTCTCAGCACCCAGTCCCTGTAACAGGGAGCAGGTATACCCAGTGACTGCAGCACCCAGCCCGTACTATACCCACATGAGGTTATTACTGTGCTGTGACTCTCAGCACCCAGTCCCTGTAACAGGGAGCAGGTATACCCAGTGACTGCAGCGCTCAGCCTGTACTATACCCACATGAGGTTATTATTACTGTGCTGTGACTCTCAGCACCCAGTCCCTGTAACAGGGAGCAGGTATACCCAGTGACTGCAGCACTCAGCCCGTACTATACCCACATGAGGTTATTACTGTGCTGTGACTCTCAGCACCCAGTCCCTGTAACAGGGAGCAGGTATACCCAGTGACTGCAGCACTCAGCCTGTACTATACCCACATGAGGTTATTACTGTGCTGTGACTCTCAGTACCCAGTCCCTGTAACAGGGAGCAGGTATACCCAGTGACTGCAGCGCTCAGCCCGTACTATACCCACATGAGGTTATTACTGTGCTGTGACTCTCAGCACCCAGTCCCTGTAACAGGGAGCAGGTATACCCAGTGACTGCAGCGCTCAGCCTGTACTATACCCACATGAGGTTATTACTGTGCTGTGACTCTCAGCACCCAGTCCCTGTAACAGGGAGCAGGTATACCCAGTGACTGCAGCACTCAGCCTGTACTATACCCACATGAGGTTATTACTGTGCTGTGACTCTCAGCACCCAGTCCCTGTAACAGGGAGCAGGTATACCCAGTGACTGCAGCACTCAGCCCGTACTATACCCACATGAGGTTATTACTGTGCTGTGACTCTCAGCACCCAGTCCCTGTAACAGGGAGCAGGTATACCCAGTGACTGCAGCGCTCAGCCCGTACTATACCCACATGAGGTTATTACTGTGCTGTGACTCTCAGCACCCAGTCCCTGTAACAGGGAGCAGGTATACACAGTGACTGCAGCGCTCAGCCCGTACTATACCCACATGAGGTTATTACTGTGCTGTGACTCTCAGCACCCAGTCCCTGTAACAGGGAGCAGGTATACCCAGTGACTGCAGCACCCAGCCCGTACTATACCCACATGAGGTTATTACTGTGCTGTGACTCTCAGCACCCAGTCCCTGTAACAGGGAGCAGGTATACCCAGTGACTGCAGCGCTCAGCCCGTACTATACCCACATGAGGTTATTACTGTGCAGTGACTCTCAGCACCCAGTCCCTGTAACAGGGAGCAGGTATACCCAGTGACTGCAGCACCCAGCCCGTACTATACCCACATGAGGTTATTACTGTGCTGTGACTCTCAGCACCCAGTCCCTGTAACAGGGAGCAGGTATATCCAGTGACTGCAGCACTCAGCCCGTACTATACCCACATGAGGTTATTACTGTGCTGTGACTCTCAGCACCCAGTCCCTGTAACAGGGAGCAGGTATACCCAGTGACTGCAGCGCCCAGCCCGTACTATACCCACATGAGGTTATTACTGTGCTGTGACTCTCAGCACCAAGTCCCTGTAACAGGGAGCAGGTATATCCAGTGACTGCAGCACTCAGCCCGTACTATACCCACATGAGGTCATTACTGTGCTGTGACTCTCAGCACCCAGTCCCTGTAACAGGGAGCAGGTATATCCAGTGACTGCAGCACTCAGCCCGTACTACACCCACATGAGGTTATTACTGTGCAGTGACTCTCAGCACCCAGTCCCTGTAACAGGGAGCAGGTATACCCAGTGACTGCAGCACCCAGCCCGTACTATACCCACATGAGGTTATTACTGTGCTGTGACTCTCAGCACCCAGTCCCTGTAACAGGGAGCAGGTATATCCAGTGACTGCAGCGCTCAGCCCGTACTATACCCACATGAGGTTATTACTGTGCTGTGACTCTCAGCACCCAGTCCCTGTAACAGGGAGCAGATATACCCAGTGACTGCAGCACTCAGCCTGTACTATACCCACATGAGGTTATTACTGTGCTGTGACTCTCAGCCCCCAGTCCCTGTAACAGGGAGCAGGTATACCCAGTGACTGCAGCACTCAGCCCGTACTATACCCACATGAGGTTATTACTGTGCTGTGACTCTCAGCACCCAGTCCCTGTAACAGGGAGCAGGTATACCCAGTGACTGCAGCGCTCAGCCTGTACTATACCTACATGAGGTTATTACTGTGCTGTGACTCTCAGCACCCAGTCCCTGTAACAGGGAGCAGGTATACACAGTGACTGCAGTGCTCAGCCTGTACTATACCCACATGAGGTTATTACTGTGCTGTGACTCTCAGCACCCAGTCCCTGTAACAGGGAGCAGGTATACCCAGTGACTGCAGCGCTCAGCCCGTACTACACCCACATGAGGTTATTACTGTGCTGTGACTCTCAGCATCCAGTCCCTGTAAAAGGGAGCAGGTATATCCAGTGACTGCAGCGCTCAGCCCGTACTATACCCACATGAGGATATTACTGTGCTGTGACTCTCAGCACCCAGTCCCTGTAACAGGGAGCAGATATACCCAGTGACTGCAGCACTCAGCCTGTACTATACCCACATGAGGTTATTACTGTGCTGTGACTCTCAGCGCCCAGTCCCTGTAACAGGGAGCAGGTATACCCAGTGACTGCAGCGCTCAGCCCGTACTATACCCACATGAGGTTATTACTGTGCAGTGACTCTCAGCACCCAGTCCCTGTAACAGGGAGCAGGTATACCCAGTGACTGCAGCGCTCAGCCTGTACTATACCCACATGAGGTTATTACTGTGCTGTGACTCTCAGCACCCAGTCCCTGTAACAGGGAGCAGGTATACCCAGTGACTGCAGCACTCAGCCCGTACTATACCCACATGAGGTTATTACTGTGCTGTGACTCTCAGCACCCAGTCCCTGTAACAGGGAGCAGGTATACCCAGTGACTGCAGCGCTCAGCCCGTACTATACCCACATGAGGTTATTACTGTGCAGTGACTCTCAGCACCCAGTCCCTGTAACAAGGAGCAGGTATACCCAGTGACTGCAGCGCTCAGCCCGTACTATACCCACATGAGGTTATTACTGTGCTGTGACTCTCAGCACCCAGTCCCTGTAACAGGGAGCAGGTATACCCAGTGACTGCAGCACTCAGCCCGTACTATACCCACATGAGGTTATTACTGTGCTGTGACTCTCAGCACCCAGTCCCTGTAACAGGGAGCAGGTATACCCAGTGACTGCAGCGCTCAGCCTGTACTATACCCACATGAGGTTATTACTGTGCTGTGACTCTCAGCACCCAGTCCCTGTAACAGGGAGCAGGTATACCCAGTGACTGCAGCACTCAGCCCGTACTATACCCACATGAGGTTATTACTGTGCTGTGACTCTCAGCACCCAGTCCCTGTAACAGGGAGCAGGTATACCCAGTGACTGCAGCGCTCAGCCTGTACTATACCCACATGAGGTTATTACTGTGCTGTGACTCTCAGCACCCAGTCCCTGTAACAGGGAGCAGGTATACCCAGTGACTGCAGCACTCAGCCCGTACTATACCCACATGAGGTTATTACTGTGCTGTGACTCTCAGCACCCAGTCCCTGTAACAGGGAGCAGGTATACCCAGTGACTGCAGCACTCAGCCCGTACTATACCCACATGAGGTTATTACTGTGCTGTGACTCTCAGCACCCAGTCCCTGTAACAGGGAGCAGGTATACCCAGTGACTGCAGCACTCAGCCCGTACTATACCCACATGAGGTTATTACTGTGCTGTGACTCTCAGCACCCAGTCCCTGTAACAGGGAGCAGGTATACCCAGTGACTGCAGCGCTCAGCCCGTACTATACCCACATGAGGTTATTACTGTGCTGTGACTCTCAGTACCCAGTCCCTGTAACAGGGAGCAGGTATACCCAGTGACTGCAGCGCTCAGCCCGTACTACACCCACATGAGGTTATTACTGTGCTGTGACTCTCAGCACCCAGTCCCTGTAACAGGGAGCAGGTATACCCAGTGACTGCAGCGCTCAGCCCCTACTATACCCACATGAGGTTATTACTGTGCTGTGACTCTCAGCACCCAGTCCCTGTAACAGGGAGCAGGTATACCCAGTGACTGCAGTGCTCAGCCTGTACTATACCCACATGAGGTTATTACTGTGCTGTGACTCTCAGCACCCAGTCCCTGTAACAGGGAGCAGGTATACCCAGTGACTGCAGCGCTCAGCCTGTACTATACCCACATGAGGTTATTACTGTGCTGTGACTCTCAGCACCCAGTCCCTGTAACAGGGAGCAGGTATACCCAGTGACTACAGCGCTCAGCCCGTACTATACCCACATGAGGTTATTACTGTGCTGTGACTCTCAGCACCCAGTCCCTGTAACAGGGAGCAGGTATACCCAGTGACTGCAGCACTCAGCCCGTACTATACCCACATGAGGTTATTACTGTGCTGTGACTCTCAGTACCCAGTCCCTGTAACATGGAGCAGGTATACCCAGTGACTACAGCGCTCAGCCTGTACTATACCCACATGAGGTTATTACTGTGCTGTGACTCTCAGCAGCCAGTCCCTGTAACAGGGAGCAGGTATACCCAGTGACTGCAGCGCTCAGCCCGTACTATACCCACATGAGGTTATTACTGTGCTGTGACTCTCAGCACCCAGTCCCTGTAACATGGAGCAGGTATACCCAGTGACTGCAGCGCTCAGCCCGTACTATACCCACATGAGGTTATTACTGTGCTGTGACTCTCAGCGCCCAGTCCCTGTAACAGGGAGCAGGTATACCCAGTGACTGCAGCGCTCAGCCTGTACTATACCTACATGAGGTTATTACTGTGCTGTGACTCTCAGTACCCAGTCCCTGTAACAGGGAGCAGATATACCCAGTGACTGCAGCGCTCAGCCCGTACTATACCCACATGAGGTTATTACTGTGCGCTGTGACTCTCAGTACCCAGTCCCTGTAACAGGGAGCAGGTATACCCAGTGACTGCAGCGCTCAGCCCGTACTATACCCACATGAGGTTATTACTGTGCTGTGACTCTCAGCACCCAGTCCCTGTAACAGGGAGCAGGTATACCCAGTGACTGCAGCGCTCAGCCCGTACTATACCCACATGAGGTTATTACTGTGCTGTGACTCTCAGCACCCAGTCCCTGTAACAGGGAGCAGGTATACCCAGTGACTGCAGCGCTCAGCCCGTACTATACCCACATGAGGTTATTACTGTGCTGTGACTCTCAGCACCCAGTCCCTGTAACAGGGAGCAGGTATACCCAGAGACTGCAGCGCTCAGCCCGTACTATACCCACATGAGGTTATTACTGTGCTGTGACTCTCAGCACCCAGTCCCTGTAACAGGGAGCAGGTATACCCAGTGACTGCAGCGCTCAGCCTGTACTATACCCACATGAGGTTATTACTGTGCTGTGACTCTCAGCACCCAGTCCCTGTAACAGGGAGCAGGTATACCCAGTGACTGCAGCGCTCAGCCCGTACTATACCCACATGAGGTTATTACTGTGCTGTGACTCTCAGCACCCAGTCCCTGTAACAGGGAGCAGGTATACCCAGTGACTGCAGCGCTCAGCCCGTACTATACCCACATGAGGTTATTACTGTGCTGTGACTCTCAGTACCCAGTCCCTGTAACAGGGAGCAGGTATACCCAGAGACTGCAGCGCTCAGCCCGTACTATACCCACATGAGGTTATTACTGTGCTGTGACTCTCAGCACCCAGTCCCTGTAACAGGGAGCAGGTATACCCAGTGACTGCAGCACTCAGCCCGTACTATACCCACATGAGGTTATTACTGTGCTGTGACTCTCAGCGCCCAGTCCCTGTAACAGGGAGCAGGTATACCCAGTGACTGCAGCGCTCAGCCTGTACTATACCCACATGAGGTTATTACTGTGCTGTGACTCTCAGCCCCCAGTCCCTGTAACAGGGAGCAGGTATACCCAGTGACTGCAGCACTCAGCCCGTACTATACCCACATGAGGTTATTACTGTGCTGTGACTCTCAGCACCCAGTCCCTGTAACAGGGAGCAGGTATACCCAGTGACTGCAGCGCTCAGCCCGTACTATACCCACATGAGGTTATTACTGTGCTGTGACTCTCAGCACCCAGTCCCTGTAACAGGGAGCAGGTATACCCAGTGACTACAGCACTCAGCCTGTACTATACCCACATGAGGTTATTACTGTGCTGTGACTCTCAGCACCCAGTCCCTGTAACAGGGAGCAGGTATACCCAGTGACTGCAGCGCTCAGCCCGTACTATACCCACATGAGGTTATTACTGTGCTGTGACTCTCAGTACCCAGTCCCTGTAACAGGGAGCAGGTATACCCAGAGACTGCAGCGCTCAGCCCGTACTATACCCACATGAGGTTATTACTGTGCTGTGACTCTCAGCACCCAGTCCCTGTAACAGGGAGCAGGTATACCCAGTGACTGCAGCACCCAGCCCGTACTATACCCACATGAGGTTATTACTGTGCTGTGACTCTCAGCACCCAGTCCCTGTAACAGGGAGCAGGTATACCCAGTGACTGCAGCGCTCAGCCTGTACTATACCCACATGAGGTTATTACTGTGCTGTGACTCTCAGCACCCAGTCCCTGTAACAGGGAGCAGGTATATCCAGTGACTGCAGCGCTCAGCCTGTACTATACCCACATGAGGTTATTACTGTGCTGTGACTCTCAGCACCCAGTCCCTGTAACAGGGAGCAGATATACCCAGTGACTGCAGCACTCAGCCCGTACTATACCCACATGAGGTTATTACTGTGCTGTGACTCTCAGCGCCCAGTCCCTGTAACAGGGAGCAGGTATACCCAGTGACTGCAGCGCTCAGCCCGTACTATACCCACATGAGGTTATTACTGTGCTGTGACTCTCAGCCCCCAGTCCCTGTAACAGGGAGCAGGTATACCCAGTGACTGCAGCGCTCAGCCCGTACTATACCCACATGAGGTTATTACTGTGCTGTGACTCTCAGCACCCAGTCCCTGTATATATGGGAGCAGGTATACCCAGTGATTGCAGTGCTCAGCCTGTACTATACCCACATGAGGTTATTACTGTGCTGTGACTCTCAGCACCCAGTCCCTGTAACAGGGAGCAGGTATACCCAGTGACTGCAGCGCTCAGCCCGTACTATACCCACATGAGGTTATTACTGTGCTGTGACTCTCAGCACCCAGTCCCTGTAACAGGGAGCAGGTATACCCAGAGACTGCAGCGCTCAGCCTGTACTATACCCACATGAGGTTATTACTGTGCTGTGACTCTCAGCACCCAGTCCCTGTAACAGGGAGCAGGTATACCCAGTGACTGCAGCGCTCAGCCCGTACTATACCCACATGAGGTTATTACTGTGCTGTGACTCTCAGCACCCAGTCCCTGTAACAGGGAGCAGATATACCCAGTGACTGCAGCGCTCAGCCTGTACTATACCCACATGAGGTTATTACTGTGCTGTGACTCTCAGTACCCATTCCCTGTAACAGGGAGCAGGTATACCCAGTGACTGCAGCACTCAGCCTGTACTATACCCACATGAGGTTATTACTGTGCTGTGACTCTCAGCACCCAGTCCCTGTAACAGGGAGCAGGTATACCCAGTGACTGCAGCGCTCAGCCTGTACTATACCCACATGAGGTTATTACTGTGCTGTGACTCTCAGCACCCAGTTCCTGTAACAGGGAGCAGATATACCCAGTGACTGCAGCGCTCAGCCCGTACTATACCCACATGAGGTTATTACTGTGCTGTGACTCTCAGCACCCAGTCCCTGTAACAGGGAGCAGGTATACCCAGTGACTACAGCGCTCAGCCTGTACTATACCCACATGAGGATATTACTGTGCTGTGACTCTCAGCACCCAGTCCCTGTAACAGGGAGCAGGTATACCCAGTGACTGCAGCGCTCAGCCCGTACTATACCCACATGAGGTTATTACTGTGCTGTGACTCTCAGCACCCAGTCCCTGTAACAGGGAGCAGGTATACCCAGTGACTGCAGCGCTCAGCCCGTACTATACCCACATGAGGTTATTACTGTGCTGTGACTCTCAGCACCCAGTCCCTGTAACAGGGAGCAGGTATACCCAGTGACTGCAGCGCTCAGCCTGTACTATACCCACATGAGGTTATTACTGTGCTGTGACTCTCAGCACCCAGTCCCTGTAACAGGGAGCAGGTATACCCAGTGACTGCAGCGCTCAGCCTGTACTATACCCACATGAGGTTATTACTGTGCTGTGACTCTCAGCGCCCAGTCCCTGTAACAGGGAGCAGGTATACCCAGTGACTGCAGCGCTCAGCCTGTACTATACCCACATGAGGATATTACTGTGCTGTGACTCTCAGCCCCCAGTCCCTGTAACAGGGAGCAGGTATACCCAGTGACTGCAGCGCTCAGCCCGTACTACACCCACATGAGGTTATTACTGTGCTGTGACTCTCAGCACCCAGTCCCTGTAACAGGGAGCAGATATACCCAGTGACTGCAGCACTCAGCCTGTACTATACCCACATGAGGTTATTACTGTGCTGTGACTCTCAGCACCCAGTCCCTGTAACAGGGAGCAGGTATACCCAGTGACTGCAGCGCTCAGCCCGTACTATACCCACATGAGGTTATTACTGTGCTGTGACTCTCAGCACCCAGTCCCTGTAACAGGGAGCAGGTATACCCAGTGACTGCAGCGCTCAGCCCGTACTATACCCACATGAGGTTATTACTGTGCTGTGACTCTCAGTACCCAGTCCCTGTAACAGGGAGCAGGTATACCCAGTGACTGCAGCGCTCAGCCCGTACTATACCCACATGAGGTTATTACTGTGCTGTGACTCTCAGCACCCAGTCCCTGTAACAGGGAGCAGGTATACCCAGTGACTGCAGCGCTCAGCCCGTACTATACCCACATGAGGTTATTACTGTGCTGTGACTCTCAGTACCCAGTCCCTGTAACAGGGAGCAGGTATACCCAGTGACTGCAGCGCTCAGCCCGTACTATACCCACATGAGGTTATTACTGTGCTGTGACTCTCAGCACCCAGTCCCTGTAACAGGGAGCAGGTATATCCAGTGACTGCAGCGCTCAGCCTGTACTATACCCACATGAGGTTATTACTGTGCTGTGACTCTCAGCACCCAGTCCCTGTAACAGGGAGCAGGTATACCCAGTGACTGCAGCACTCAGCCCGTACTATACCCACATGAGGTTATTACTGTGCTGTGACTCTCAGCACCCAGTCCCTGTAACAGGGAGCAGGTATACCCAGTGACTGCAGCGCTCAGCCCGTACTATACCCACATGAGGTTATTACTGTGCTGTGACTCTCAGCACCCAGTCCCTGTAACAGGGAGCAGGTATACCCAGTGACTGCAGCGCTCAGCCTGTACTATACCCACATGAGGTTATTACTGTGCTGTGACTCTCAGCACCCAGTCCCTGTAACAGGGAGCAGGTATACCCAGTGACTGCAGCACTCAGCCCGTACTATACCCACATGAGGTTATTACTGTGCTGTGACTCTCAGCACCCAGTCCCTGTAACAGGGAGCAGGTATACCCAGTGACTGCAGCACTCAGCCTGTACTATACCCACATGAGGTTATTACTGTGCTGTGACTCTCAGCACCCAGTCCCTGTAACAGGGAGCAGGTATACCCAGTGACTGCAGCGCTCAGCCCGTACTATACCCACATGAGGTTATTACTGTGCTGTGACTCTCAGTACCCAGTCCCTGTAACAGGGAGCAGGTATACCCAGTGACTGCAGCGCTCAGCCCGTACTATACCCACATGAGGTTATTACTGTGCTGTGACTCTCAGCACCCAGTCCCTGTAACAGGGAGCAGGTATACCCAGTGACTGCAGCGCTCAGCCCGTACTATACCCACATGAGGTTATTACTGTGCTGTGACTCTCAGTACCCAGTCCCTGTAACAGGGAGCAGGTATACCCAGTGACTGCAGCGCTCAGCCCGTACTATACCCACATGAGGTTATTACTGTGCTGTGACTCTCAGCATCCAGTCCCTGTAACAGGGAGCAGGTATACCCAGTGACTGCAGCACTCAGCCCGTACTATACCCACATGAGGTTATTACTGTGCTGTGACTCTCAGCACCCAGTCCCTGTAACAGGGAGCTGGTATACCCAGTGACTGCAGCGCTTAGCCCGTACTATACCCACATGAGGTTATTACTGTGCTGTGACTCTCAGCACCCAGTCCCTGTAACAGGGAGCAGGTATACCCAGTGACTGCAGCGCTTAGCCCGTACTATACCCACATGAGGTTATTACTGTGCTGTGACTCTCAGCACCCAGTCCCTGTAACAGGGAGCAGGTATACCCAGTGACTGCAGCGCTCAGCCTGTACTATACCCACATGAGGTTATTACTGTGCTGTGACTCTCAGCGCCCAGTCCCTGTAACAGGGAGCAGGTATACCCAGTGACTGCAGCGCTCAGCCCGTACTATACCCACATGAGGTTATTACTGTGCTGTGACTCTCAGCCCCCAGTCCCTGTAACAGGGAGCAGGTATACCCAGTGACTGCAGCGCTCAGCCTGTACTATACCCACATGAGGTTATTACTGTGCTGTGACTCTCAGCACCCAGTCCCTGTAACAGGGAGCAGGTATACCCAGTGACTGCAGCGCTCAGCCCGTACTATACCCACATGAGGTTATTACTGTGCTGTGACTCTCAGCACCCAGTCCCTGTAACAGGGAGCAGGTATACCCAGTGACTGCAGCACTCAGCCCGTACTATACCCACATGAGGTTATTACTGTGCTGTGACTCTCAGCACCCAGTCCCTGTAACAGGGAGCAGGTATACCCAGTGACTGCAGCACTCAGCCCGTACTATACCCACATGAGGTTATTACTGTGCTGTGACTCTCAGCACCCAGTCCCTGTAACAGGGAGCAGGTATACCCAGTGACTGCAGCACTCAGCCTGTACTATACCCACATGAGGTTATTACTGTGCTGTGACTCTCAGCACCCAGTCCCTGTAACAGGGAGCAGGTATACCCAGTGACTGCAGCGCTCAGCCCGTACTATACCCACATGAGGTTATTACTGTGCTGTGACTCTCAGCACCCAGTCCCTGTAACAGGGAGCAGGTATTCCCAGTGACTGCAGCGCTCAGCCCGTACTATACCCACATGAGGTTATTACTGTGCTGTGACTCTCAGCGCCCAGTCCCTGTAACAGGGAGCAGGTATACCCAGTGACTGCAGCGCTCAGCCCGTACTATACCCACATGAGGTTATTACTGTGCTGTGACTCTCAGCGCCCAGTCCCTGTAACAGGGAGCAGGTATACCCAGTGACTGCAGCGCTCAGCCCGTACTATACCCACATGAGGTTATTACTGTGCTGTGACTCTCAGCACCCAGTCCCTGTAACAGGGAGCAGGTATACCCAGTGACTGCAGCGCTCAGCCTGTACTATACCCACATGAGGTTATTACTGTGCTGTGACTCTCAGCACCCAGTCCCTGTAACAGGGAGCAGGTATACCCAGTGACTGCAGCGCTCAGCCTGTACTATACCCACATGAGGTTATTACTGTGCTGTGACTCTCAGCACCCAGTCCCTGTAACAGGGAGCAGGTATACCCAGTGACTGCAGCGCTCAGCCTGTACTATACCCACATGAGGTTATTTTTGTGCTGTGACTCTCAGCACCCAGTCCCTGTAACAGGGAGCAGGTATACCCAGTGACTGCAGCGCTCAGCCCGTACTATACCCACATGAGGTTATTACTGTGCTGTGACTCTCAGTACCCAGTCCCTGTAACAGGGAGCAGATATACCCAGTGACTGCAGCGCTCAGCCTGTACTATACCCACATGAGGTTATTACTGTGCTGTGACTCTCAGCCCCCAGTCCCTGTAACAGGGAGCAGGTATACCCAGTGACTGCAGCGCTCAGCCCGTACTATACCCACATGAGGTTATTACTGTGCTGTGACTCTCAGCACCCAGTCCCTGTAACAGGGAGCAGGTATACCCAGTGACTGCAGCGCTCAGCCCGTACTATACCCACATGAGGTTATTACTGTGCTGTGACTCTCAGCACCCAGTCCCTGTAACAGGGAGCAGGTATACCCAGTGACTGCAGCGCTCAGCCCGTACTATACCCACATGAGGTTATTACTGTGCTGTGACTCTCAGCACCCAGTCCCTGTAACAGGGAGCATGTATACCCAGTGACTGCAGCGCTCAGCCCGTACTATACCCACATGAGGTTATTACTGTGCTGTGACTCTCAGCACCCAGTCCCTGTAACAGGGAGCAGGTATACCCAGTGACTGCAGCGCTCAGCCCACACTATACCCACATGAGGTTATTACTGTGCTGTGACTCTCAGCACCCAGTACCTGTAACAGGGAGCAGGTATACCCAGTGACTGCAGCGCTCAGCCCGTACTATACCCACATGAGGTTATTACTGTGCTGTGACTCTCAGCACCCAGTCCCTGTAACAGGGAGCAGGTATACCCAGTGACTGCAGCGCTCAGCCCGTACTATACCCACATGAGGTTATTACTGTGCTGTGACTCTCAGCACCCAGTCCCTGTAACAGGGAGCAGGTATACCCAGTGACTGCAGCGCTCAGCCCGTACTATACCCACATGAGGTTATTACTGTGCTGTGACTCTCAGCACCCAGTCCCTGTAACAGGGAGCATGTATACCCAGTGACTGCAGCGCTCAGCCCGTACTATACCCACATGAGGTTATTACTGTGCTGTGACTCTCAGCACCCAGTCCCTGTAACAGGGAGCAGGTATACCCAGTGACTGCAGCGCTCAGCCCACACTATACCCACATGAGGTTATTACTGTGCTGTGACTCTCAGCACCCAGTACCTGTAACAGGGAGCAGGTATACCCAGTGACTGCAGCGCTCAGCCCGTACTATACCCACATGAGGTTATTACTGTGCTGTGACTCTCAGCACCCAGTCCCTGTAACAGGGAGCAGGTATACCCAGTGACTGCAGCGCTCAGCCCGTACTATACCCACATGAGGTTATTACTGTGCTGTGACTCTCAGCACCCAGTCCCTGTAACAGGGAGCAGGTATACCCAGTGACTGCAGCGCTCAGCCCGTACTATACCCACATGAGGTTATTACTGTGCTGTGACTCTCAGCACCCAGTTCCTGTAACAGGGAGCAGGTATACCCAGTGACTGCAGCACTCAGCCTGTACTATACCCACATGAGGTTATTACTGTGCTGTGACTCTCAGTACCCAGTCCCTGTAACAGGGAGCAGGTATACCCAGTGACTGCAGCGCTCAGCCTGTACTATACCCACATGAGGTTATTACTGTGCTGTGACTCTCAGCACCCAGTCCCTGTAACAGGGAGCAGGTATACCCAGTGACTGCAGCGCTCAGCCTGTACTATACCCACATGAGGTTATTACTGTGCTGTGACTCTCAGCACCCAGTCCCTGTAACAGGGAGCAGGTATACCCAGTGACTACAGCACTCAGCCCGTACTATACCCACATGAGGATATTACTGTGCTGTGACTCTCAGCACCCAGTCCCTGTAACAGGGAGCAGGTATACCCAGTGACTGCAGCGCTCAGCCTGTACTATACCCACATGAGGTTATTACTGTGCTGTGACTCTCAGCACCCAGTCCTTGTAACAGGGAGCAGGTATACCCAGTGACTGCAGCACTCAGCCTGTACTATACCCACATGAGGTTATTACTGTGCTGTGACTCTCAGCACCCAGTCCCTGTAACAGGGATCAGGTATACCCAGTGACTGCAGTGCTCAGCCTGTACTATACCCACATGAGGTTATTACTGTGCTGTGACTCTCAGCACCCAGTCCCTGTAACAGGGAGCAGGTACACCCAGTGACTGCAGCGCTCAGCCTGTACTATACCCACATGAGGTTATTACTGTGCTGTGACTCTCAGCACCCAGTCCCTGTAACAGGGAGCAGGTATACCCAGTGACTGCAGCGCTCAGCCCGTACTATACCCACATGAGGTTATTACTGTGCTGTGACTCTCAGCACCCAGTCCCTGTAACAGGGAGCAGGTATACCCAGTGACTGCAGCGCTCAGCCCGTACTATACCCACATGAGGATATTACTGTGCTGTGACTCTCAGCACCCAGTCCCTGTAACAGGGAGCAGGTATACCCAGTGACTGCAGCGCTCAGCCCGTACTATACCCACATGAGGTTATTACTGTGCTGTGACTCTCAGCACCCAGTCCCTGTAACAGGGAGCAGGTATACCCAGTGACTGCAGCGCTCAGCCTGTACTATACCCACATGAGGTTATTACTGTGCTGTGACTCTCAGTACCCAGTCCCTGTAACAGGGAGCAGGTATACCCAGTGACTGCAGCGCTCAGCCTGTACTATACCCACATGAGGATATTACTGTGCTGTGACTCTCAGCACCCAGTCCGTGTAACAGGGAGCAGGTATACCCAGTGACTGCAGCGCTCAGCCTGTACTATACACACATGAGGTTATTACTGTGCTGTGACTCTCAGCGCCCAGTCCCTGTAACAGGGAGCAGATATACCCAGTGACTGCAGCGCTCAGCCTGTACTATACCCACATGAGGTTATTACTGTGCTGTGACTCTCAGCACCCAGTCCCTGTAACAGGGAGCAGGTATACCCAGTGACTGCAGCACCCAGCCCGTACTATACCCACATGAGGTTATTACTGTGCTGTGACTCTCAGCACCCAGTCCATGTAACAGGGAGCAGGTATACCCAGTGACTGCAGCGCTCAGCCTGTACTATACCCACATGAGGTTATTACTGTGCTGTGACTCTCAGCACCCAGTCCCAGTAACAGGGAGCAGGTATACCCAGTGACTGCAGCGCTCAGCCTGTACTATACCCACATGAGGTTATTACTGTGCAGTGACTCTCAGCACCCAGTCCCTGTAACAGGGAGCAGGTATACCCAGTGACTGCAGCGCTCAGCCTGTACTATACCCACATGAGGTTATTACTGTGCTGTGACTCTCAGCACCCAGTCCCTGTAACAGGGAGCAGGTATACCCAGTGACTGCAGCGCTCAGCCTGTACTATACCCACATGAGGTTATTACTGTGCTGTGACTCTCAGAACCCAGTCCCTGTAACAGGGAGCAGGTATACCCAGTGACTGCAGCGCTCAGCCTGTACTATACCCACATGAGGTTATTACTGTGCTGTGACTCTCAGTGCCCAGTCCCTGTAACAGGGAGCAGGTATACCCAGTGACTGCAGCGCTCAGCCTGTACTATACCCACATGAGGTTATTACTGTGCTGTGACTCTCAGTACCCAGTCCCTGTAACAGGGAGCAGGTATACCCAGTGACTGCAGTGCTCAGCCTGTACTATACCCACATGAGGTTATTACTGTGCTGTGACTCTCAGCACCCAGTCCCTGTAACAGGGAGCAGGTATACCCAGTGACTGCAGCGCTCAGCCCGTACTATACCCACATGAGGTTATTACTGTGCTGTGACTCTCAGCACCCAGTCCCTGTAACAGGGAGCAGGTATACCCAGAGACTGCAGCGCTCAGCCTGTACTATACCCACATGAGGTTATTACTGTGCTGTGACTCTCAGCACCCAGTCCCTGTAACAGGGAGCAGGTATACCCAGTGACTGCAGCGCTCAGCCCGTACTATACCCACATGAGGTTATTACTGTGCTGTGACTCTCAGCACCCAGTCCCTGTAACAGGGAGCAGGTATACCCAGTGACTGCAGCGCTCAGCCTGTACTATACCCACATGAGGTTATTTTTGTGCTGTGACTCTCAGCACCCAGTCCCTGTAACAGGGAGCAGGTATACCCAGTGACTGCAGCGCTCAGCCCGTACTATACCCACATGAGGTTATTACTGTGCTGTGACTCTCAGCACCCAGTCCCTGTAACAGGGAGCAGATATACCCAGTGACTGCAGCACTCAGCCCGTACTATACCCACATGAGGATATTACTGTGCTGTGACTCTCAGCACCCAGTCCCTGTAACAGGGAGCAGGTACACCCAGTGACTGCAGCGCTCAGCCCGTACTATACCCACATGAGGTTATTACTGTGCTGTGACTCTCAGCACCCAGTCCCTGTAACAGGGAGCAGGTATACCCAGTGACTGCAGCGCTCAGCCTGTACTATACCCACATGAGGTTATTACTGTGCTGTGACTCTCAGCACCCAGTCCCTGTAACAGGGAGCAGGTATACCCAGTGACTGCAGCACTCAGCCCGTACTATACCCACATGAGGTTATTACTGTGCTGTGACTCTCAGTACCCAGTCCCTGTAACAGGGAGCAGGTATACCCAGTGACTGCAGCGCTCAGCCTGTACTATACCCACATGAGGTTATTACTGTGCTGTGACTCTCAGCACCCAGTCCCTGTAACAGGGAGCAGGTATACCCAGTGACTGCAGCACTCAGCCCGTACTATACCCACATGAGGTTATTACTGTGCTGTGACTCTCAGCACCCAGTCCCTGTAACAGGGAGCAGGTATATCCAGTGACTGCAGCACTCAGCCCGTACTATACCCACATGAGGTTATTACTGTGCTGTGACTCTCAGCACCCAGTCCCTGTAACAGGGAGCAGGTATACCCAGTGACTGCAGCGCTCAGCCTGTACTATACCCACATGAGGTTATTACTGTGCTGTGACTCTCAGCACCCAGTCCCTGTAACAGGGAGCAGGTATACCCAGTGACTGCAGCACTCAGCCCGTACTATACCCACATGAGGTTATTACTGTGCTGTGACTCTCAGCACCCAGTCCCTGTAACAGGGAGCAGGTATACCCAGTGACTGCAGCGCTCAGCCTGTACTATACCCACATGAGGTTATTACTGTGCTGTGACTCTCAGCACCCAGTCCCTGTAACAGGGAGCAGGTATACCCAGTGACTGCAGCGCTCAGCCTGTACTATACCCACATGAGGTTATTACTGTGCTGTGACTCTCAGCACCCAGTCCCTGTAACAGGGAGCAGGTATACCCAGTGACTGCAGCGCTCAGCCCGTACTATACCCACATGAGGTTATTACTGTGCTGTGACTCTCAGCACCCAGTCCCTGTAACAGGGAGCAGGTATACACAGTGACTGCAGCACCCAGCCCATACTATACCCACATGAGGATATTACTGTGCTGTGACTCTCAGCACCCAGTCCCTGTAACAGGGAGCAGGTATACCCAGTGACTGCAGCGCTCAGCCCGTACTATACCCACATGAGGTTATTACTGTGCTGTGACTCTCAGCACCCAGTCCCTGTAACAGGGAGCAGGTATACCCAGTGACTACAGCGCTCAGCCCGTACTATACCCACATGAGGTTATTACTGTGCTGTGACTCTCAGCCCCCAGTCCCTGTAACAGGGAGCAGGTATACCCAGTGACTGCAGCGCTCAGCCTGTACTATACCCACATGAGGTTATTACTGTGCTGTGACTCTCAGAACCCAGTCCCTGTAACAGGGAGCAGGTATACCCAGTGACTGCAGCGCTCAGCCTGTACTATACCCACATGAGGTTATTACTGTGCTGTGACTCTCAGCACCCAGTCCCTGTAACAGGGAGCAGGTATACCCAGTGACTGCAGCGCTCAGCCCGTACTATACCCACATGAGGTTATTACTGTGCTGTGACTCTCAGCACCCAGTCCCTGTAACAGGGAGCAGGTATACCCAGTGACTGCAGCACTCAGCCTGTACTATACCCACATGAGGTTATTACTGTGCTGTGACTCTCAGAACCCAGTCCCTGTAACAGGGAGCAGGTATACCCAGTGACTGCAGCGCTCAGCCCGTACTATACCCACATGAGGTTATTACTGTGCTGTGACTCTCAGCACCCAGTCCCTGTAACAGGGAGCAGGTATACCCAGTGACTGCAGCACTCAGCCTGTACTATACCCACATGAGGTTATTACTGTGCTGTGACTCTCAGCACCCAGTCCCTGTAACATGGAGCAGGTATACCCAGTGACTGCAGCACTCAGCCCGTACTACACCCACATGAGGTTATTACTGTGCTGTGACTCTCAGCACCCAGTCCCTGTAACAGGGAGCAGGTATACCCAGTGACTGCAGCGCTCAGCCCGTACTATACCCACATGAGGTTATTACTGTGCTGTGACTCTCAGCACCCAGTCCCTGTAACAGGGAGCAGGTACACCCAGTGACTGCAGCACTCAGCCCGTACTATACCCACATGAGGTTATTACTGTGCTGTGACTCTCAGCACCCAGTCCCTGTAACAGGGAGCAGGTATACCCAGTGACTGCAGCGCTCAGCCCGTACTATACCCACATGAGGTTATTACTGTGCTGTGACTCTCAGCACCCAGTCCCTGTAACAGGGAGAAGGTATACCCAGTGACTGCAGTGCTCAGCCCGTACTATACCCACATGAGGTTATTACTGTGCTGTGACTCTCAGCGCCCAGTCCCTGTAACAGGGAGCAGGTATACCCAGTGACTGCAGCACTCAGCCTGTACTATACCCACATGAGGTTATTACTGTGCTGTGACTCTCAGCACCCAGTCCTTGTAACAGGGAGCAGGTATACCCAGAGACTGCAGCGCTCAGCCTGTACTATACCCACATGAGGTCATTACTGTGCTGTGACTCTCAGCACCCAGTCCCTGTAACAGGGAGCAGGTATACCCAGTGACTGCAGCGCTCAGCCTGTACTATACCCACATGAGGTTATTACTGTGCTGTGACTCTCAGCACCCAGTCCCTGTAACAGGGAGCAGGTATACCCAGTGACTGCAGCACTCAGCCCGTACTATACCCACATGAGGTTATTACTGTGCTGTGACTCTCAGCACCCAGTCCCTGTAACAGGGAGCAGGTATACCCAGTGACTGCAGCACTCAGCCCGTACTATACCCACATGAGGTTATTACTGTGCTGTGACTCTCAGCACCCAGTCCCTGTAACAGGGAGCAGGTACACCCAGTGACTGCAGCACTCAGCCCGTACTATACCCACATGAGGTTATTACTGTGCTGTGACTCTCAGTACCCAGTCCGTGTAACAGGGAGCAGGTATACCCAGTGACTGCAGCGCTCAGCCTGTACTATACACACATGAGGTTATTACTGTGCTGTGACTCTCAGCGCCCAGTCCCTGTAACAGGGAGCAGGTATACCCAGTGACTGCAGCACTCAGCCTGTACTATACCCACATGAGGTTATTACTGTGCTGTGACTCTCAGTACCCAGTCCCTGTAACAGGGAGCAGGTATACCCAGTGACTGCAGCACTCAGCCTGTACTATACCCACATGAGGTTATTACTGTGCTGTGACTCTCAGCACCCAGTCCCTGTAACAGGGAGCAGGTATACCCAGTGACTGCAGCACTCAGCCTGTACTATACCCACATGAGGTTATTACTGTGCTGTGACTCTCAGCAGCCAGTCCCTGTAACAGGGAGCAGGTATACCCAGTGACTGCAGCACTCAGCCTGTACTATACCCACATGAGGTTATTACTGTGCTGTGACTCTCAGCACCCAGTCCCTGTAACAGGGAGCAGGTATACCCAGTGACTGCAGCACTCAGCCTGTACTATACCCACATGAGGTTATTACTGTGCTGTGACTCTCAGCACCCAGTCCCTGTAACAGGGAGCAGGTATACCCAGTGACTGCAGCGCTCAGCCTGTACTATACCCACATGAGGTTATTACTGTGCTGTGACTCTCAGCACCCAGTCCCTGTAACAGGGAGCAGGTATACCCAGTGACTGCAGCGCTCAGCCCGTACTATACCCACATGAGGTTATTACAGTGCTGTGACTCTCAGCACCCAGTCCCTGTAACAGGGAGCAGGTATATCCAGTGACTGCAGCGCTCAGCCCGTACTATACCCACATGAGGTTATTACTGTGCTGTGACTCTCAGCACCCAGTCCCTGTAACAGGGAGCAGGTATATCCAGTGACTGCAGCGCTCAGCCCGTACTATACCCACATGAGGTTATTACTGTGCTGTGACTCTCAGCACCCAGTCCCTGTAACAGGGAGCAGGTATACCCAGTGACTGCAGCGCTCAGCCTGTACTATACCCACATGAGGTTATTACTGTGCTGTGACTCTCAGCACCCAGTCCCTGTAACAGGGAGCAGGTATACCCAGTGACTGCAGCACTCAGCCCGTACTATACCCACATGAGGTTATTACTGTGCTGTGACTCTCAGTACCCAGTCCCTGTAACAGGGAGCAGGTATACCCAGTGACTGCAGCGCTCAGCCCGTACTATACCCACATGAGGTTATTACTGTGCTGTGACTCTCAGCACCCAGTCCCTGTAACAGGGAGCAGGTATACCCAGTGACTGCAGCACTCAGCCCGTACTACACCCACATGAGGTTATTACTGTGCTGTGACTCTCAGTACCCAGTCCCTGTAACAGGGAGCAGGTATACCCAGTGACTGCAGCACTCAGCCCGTACTATACCCACATGAGGTTATTACTGTGCTGTGACTCTCAGCACCCAGTCCCTGTAACAGGGAGCAGGTATACCCAGTGACTGCAGCGCTCAGCCTGTACTATACCCACATGAGGTTATTACTGTGCTGTGACTCTCAGCACCCAGTCCCTGTAACAGGGAGCAGGTATACCCAGTGACTGCAGCGCTCAGCCTGTACTATACCCACATGAGGTTATTACTGTGCTGTGACTCTCAGCACCCAGTCCCTGTAACAGGGAGCAGGTATATCCAGTGACTGCAGCGCTCAGCACGTACTATACCCACATGAGGTTATGACTGTGCTGTGACTCTCAGCACCCAGTCCCTGTAACAGGGAGCAGGTATATCCAGTGACTGCAGCGCTCAGCCTGTACTATACCCACATGAGGTTATTACTGTGCTGTGACTCTCAGCACCCAGTCCCTGTAACAGGGAGCAGGTATACCCAGTGACTGCAGCGCTCAGCCCGTACTATACCCACATGAGGTTATTACTGTGCTGTGACTCTCAGCACCCAGTCCCTGTAACAGGGAGCAGGTATACCCAGTGACTGCAGCGCTCAGCCTGTACTATACCCACATGAGGTTATTACTGTGCTGTGACTCTCAGCACCCAGTCCCTGTAACAGGGAGCAGGTATACCCAGTGACTGCAGCACTCAGCCCGTACTATACCCACATGAGGTTATTACTGTGCTGTGACTCTCAGCACCCAGTCCCTGTAACAGGGAGCAGGTATACCCAGTGATTGCAGCGCTCAGCCTGTACTATACCCACATGAGGTTATTACTGTGCTGTGACTCTCAGCACCCAGTCCCTGTAACAGGGAGCAGGTATACCCAGTGACTGCAGCACTCAGCCCGTACTATACCCACATGAGGTTATTACTGTGCTGTGACTCTCAGCCCCCAGTCCCTGTAACAGGGAGCAGGTATACCCAGTGACTGCAGCGCTCAGCCTGTACTATACCCACATGAGGTTATTACTGTGCTGTGACTCTCAGTACCCAGTCCCTGTAACAGGGAGCAGGTATACCCAGTGACTGCAGCGCTCAGCCCGTACTATACCCACATGAGGTTATTACTGTGCTGTGACTCTCAGCACCCAGTCCCTGTAACAGGGAGCAGGTATACCCAGTGACTGCAGCGCTCAGCCCGTACTATACCCACATGAGGTTATTACTGTGCTGTGACTCTCAGCACCCAGTCCCTGTAACAGGGAGCAGGTATACCCAGTGACTGCAGCGCTCAGCCCGTACTATACCCACATGAGGTTATTACTGTGCTGTGACTCTCAGCACCCAGTCCCTGTAACAGGGAGCAGGTATACCCAGTGACTGCAGCGCTCAGCCTGTACTATACCCACATGAGGTTATTACTGTGCTGTGACTCTCAGCACCCAGTCCCTGTAACAGGGAGCAGGTATACCCAGTGACTGCAGCGCTCAGCCTGTACTATACCCACATGAGGTTATTACTGTGCTGTGACTCTCAGCACCCAGTCCCTGTAACAGGGAGCAGGTATACCCAGTGACTGCAGCGCTCAGCCTGTACTATACCCACATGAGGTTATTACTGTGCTGTGACTCTCAGCACCCAGTCTCTGTAACAGGGAGCAGGTATACACAGTGACTGCAGCGCTCAGCCCGTACTATACCCACATGAGGTTATTACTGTGCTGTGACTCTCAGCACCCAGTCCCTGTAACAGGGAGCAGGTATACCCAGTGACTGCAGCGCTCAGCCTGTACTATACCCACATGAGGTTATTACTGTGCTGTGACTCTCAGCACCCAGTCCCTGTAACAGGGAGCAGGTATACCCAGTGACTGCAGCGCTCAGCCTGTACTATACCCACATGAGGTTATTACTGTGCTGTGACTCTCAGCACCCAGTCCCTGTAACAGGGAGCAGGTATACCCAGTGACTGCAGCGCTCAGCCTGTACTATACCCACATGAGGTTATTACTGTGCTGTGACTCTCAGCACCCAGTCTCTGTAACAGGGAGCAGGTATACCCAGTGACTGCAGCGCTCAGCCTGTACTATACCCACATGAGGTTATTACTGTGCTGTGACTCTCAGCACCCAGTCCCTGTAACAGGGAGCAGGTATACCCAGTGACTGCAGCACTCAGCCTGTACTATACCCACATGAGGATATTACTGTGCTGTGACTCTCAGCACCCAGTCCCTGTAACAGGGAGCAGGTATACCCAGTGACTGCAGCGCTCAGCCCGTACTATACCCACATGAGGTTATTACTGTGCTGTGACTCTCAGCACCCAGTCCCTGTAACATGGAGCAGGTATACCCAGTGACTGCAGCACTCAGCCCGTACTATACCCACATGAGGTTATTACTGTGCTGTGACTCTCAGCACCCAGTCCCTGTAACAGGGAGCAGGTATACCCAGTGACTGCAGCGCTCAGCCTGTACTATACCCACATGAGGTTATTACTGTGCTGTGACTCTCAGCACCCAGTCCCTGTAACAGGGAGCAGGTATACCCAGTGACTGCAGCACTCAGCCCGTACTATACCCACATGAGGTTATTACTGTGCTGTGACTCTCAGCACCCAGTCCCTGTAACAGGGAGCAGGTATACCCAGTGACTGCAGCACTCAGCCCGTACTATACCCACATGAGGTTATTACTGTGCTGTGACTCTCAGCACCCAGTCCCTGTAACATGGAGCAGGTATACCCAGTGACTGCAGCGCTCAGCCTGTACTATACCCACATGAGGTTATTACTGTGCTGTGACTCTCAGCACCCAGTCCCTGTAACAGGGAGCAGGTATACCCAGTGACTGCAGCACTCAGCCTGTACTATACCCACATGAGGTTATTACTGTGCTGTGACTCTCAGCACCCAGTCCCTGTAACAGGGAGCAGGTATACCCAGTGACTGCAGCACTCAGCCTGTACTATACCCACATGAGGATATTACTGTGCTGTGACTCTCAGCACCCAGTCCCTGTAACAGGGAGCAGGTATACCCAGTGACTGCAGCGCTCAGCCCGTACTATACCCACATGAGGATATTACTGTGCTGTGACTCTCAGCACCCAGTCCCTGTAACAGAGAGCAGGTATACCCAGTGACTGCAGCACTCAGCCTGTACTATACCCACATGAGGTTATTACTGTGCTGTGACTCTCAGCACCCAGTCCCTGTAACAGGGAGCAGGTATACCCAGTGACTGCAGCACTCAGCCCGTACTATACCCACATGAGGTTATTACTGTGCTGTGACTCTCAGCACCCAGTCCCTGTAACAGGGAGCAGTTATACCCAGTGACTGCAGCGCTCAGCCTGTACTATACCCACATGAGGTTATTACTGTGCTGTGACTCTCAGCACCCAGTCCCTGTAACAGGGAGCAGGTATACCCAGTGACTGCAGCGCTCAGCCCGTACTATACCCACATGAGGTTATTACTGTGCTGTGACTCTCAGCACCCAGTCCCTGTAACAGGGAGCAGGTATACTCAGTGACTGCAGTGCTCAGCCTGTACTATACCCACATGAGGTTATTACTGTGCTGTGACTCTCAGCACCCAGTCCCTGTAACAGGGAGCAGGTATACCCAGTGACTGCAGCGCTCAGCCCGTACTATACCCACATGAGGTTATTACTGTGCTGTGACTCTCAGCACCCAGTCCCTGTAACAGGGAGCAGGTATACCCAGTGACTGCAGCGCTCAGCCCGTACTATACCCACATGTCAAAGTCAGAAAAATATCATGCTACACATTGCCATATATTCACCTCATGCGCGTGCCTGCTGCACGTGCACATTCTCTCCCGTGCGTGCAGATATACGCAGCCGCGTGATGGCGCCTCGGCCATGCGCTCGAGCGCGTGGTATGTGCATTTACGGTAGAGTTTGTGTGCGTCTAGCGGGCGACTCAATCGTTTAATAATAGAACCAAATAGTATGTTTTATAGATAATGTTCCCCTTAATAATGACTGTAAGTTTGGTTAATGTAAATTGTCGCTGGACAGAGGAATTCCTCTTTGTATGGTACAAAGGGTCAGACAGGGTTTGAACAGCTGTGTCTGGTACCTAACTAAAGAACATTTTAATAGCAACAATCCGGTGTTGGTTAGGTAAAGATTAATCGCTCCTGCGTATAGTTATGGCCATTAGTAGATTCTGGACAATTCATATATTTGCGATTCATTACCCATGCGGCGGGAATCTTCAGATTCCCTCCCACCTGAGCAGTTTGATATAGTCACAGCCCACCTGTTCAAACTAACCTATGACCTTTTGTTATGATACGAGGAGACATTCCTGTGTCAAATGAACAATGAGATTGTAGGTCCCTTTGTAGTATACTGTACTCAGTGTATATAAGATCAGCCAGCCTGGGCAGCTCTCACTCCACAAACGGTTTTCATATTGACTAACTCGGAGCTGGTACCAGGACTGGCGCAGCGATCATTCCCAGTGTGTGTAAGTAATTCTCTGTAAACCAACTTATTCTCTGTGTGTATTGGCCATTCCCTTTCTCTCTGTTATAGTATAAGTTTGTGACGCTATTGTATATTTCTGTCTAGATAATCTGTTAGAATTATATGTTAGTCTGTAGTGTATGACTTGTGAACTGTTTACCTTTTTCGATATAACTAAAAGCTTGTTAGTAAAGGTGTTGGAACCTTAGCACGGTATCGTGTGTTTATTACATTGCGGAGGGTAATAGGAGCGTCTCGATCGCTCAAACAGCTTTAGTGTAAATCAGGTTAAGCAGCGTTATATCGCTACAGTGTTTCAGTACAAGGTTTACAGTATAAGAGTATCCTTTCTGTGTGTTACATTCAAGGTTTACTGATTGTCATCTTGTAAGCGTCTGCGCCGCTCGTGGTCTCGAGCGTCCGCTACGCTGGTAGCGTAGCATTACGGTAGTCGCTCGCCTATAGCGTGCTCGACACCACGCATTAAGCTGTGAGCGAGCGTGCCGCATGTGCGTCTCGATCACGGCCGAGCGCATGCTACGCTAAGTCCGTACCCTTACGGTACCCCATACGCCAATTGCGTACTGTGTCTCTTACCCATTATTGTGAAGGTTATAAGGTAATCAAATCAGCATTATCAATTGGCGACTCGTCCGTCCTCCACATATCCGCACTAGCGAAAACAAACGTTATCTGTCAGCAAGGGCGGGAAGGCAGTATCCCTTCGTATCGGGATACAGTAGTGCTGGCTAGATAAGCGTCTGTTTCGCTACGTTGAAGGAGTGCTGGTGGAATCCGGAACCGGAGGTAAGAACAATACGCTAGTGTCTTTTAAAACTGTTTATTTCTGTTTTGCGTACGCACGCACGCACACACCTGTATTTCTTTTCACTTGTGTATTTTCACATATCACTTTCCTGGTTGCCATTTCCCAATTGATAACGTGCTGAGAAAGATTTGTTGCTATTGGTAGTTAAAGAGTAAAAATAATACGTTAAGGAGTAATTTGTAATACACGCGCACGGCTTGCCTAAGATACAAGGAAGTTTGGTGTGGTGTTCAGTAGATGATTACAGTTAAAGATCATCTACATTGATATAAACGTGTTAAATTGCATTTCTGTGGATATACCTGGCCGGCGTACACGTGTCTCTAACAAAGGGCGGGACTAGGGTACGCGACGCAAGGGCCGATGCACGGAGCGTATACTACGCAACGGAGCGTCTGGGTACGCCCACATAATACAAATCACACGATAGTATTTTTTTTTTAATTAGGCGATAAGGAGGCAACGCGAAAATAGCGCAAATCGATCTCAGTGTCCAAAATTTTAAGCTAATAGATCCTTCTCTAGTTGTAACTCCTCGGGATTAGCCTGCGATACTGAATGAAAGGGATTTCTGCGCAGAAACGAAAGTAAAGAGTACATGAGGTGAAAGAGTGTGTATACATATATATAAGTTTCTAATTTTGGGGGTTTAAACCAAGGAAATCATCGAGTTCTCGTGAAGGTACATACGTGTAAGTGACTGCATGGTGGCTTGGGAGGCATCCCTTGTTAAACATATAAAAAAGAGCATTAGAGTATAGCAGACCAGGAGGTCTACTGTAGCACAGACCAGGAGGTCCAAACAGACCAGGAGGTCCAGGTACAGCAGGCTAAGAAGTCCGCTATAGATAAAGAGTAAAGGAGCACAACACCAGGAAGGGTTGGTGCGGTACCCATATAGGCCATTAAGCTCAGGCTGAAGGAATTCGCAGCCACAATTTTCGATTCCACTGGTCGCTCCGCACATAAGATTAGTTGCTTATGTGCAGAACGATTGTACCGCACGTAATTGTGTGCATTAGTTAGTAACTTGACCCAGTGGCGTAAGTTCGTCCCAGTCGCCCGGAGGCAAGATAAATATTGGTGCCCCCCCCCTATATTTAAATAAATACATGTATGTCAGTGGGAAACGCAGGATTTCTAGAGGGGGGTTTCCAAATGCAGTACACAATCTCCCACTCGGTGGTACATGGAATACAGTATTAACATTTAACATTATAGATTGCCTATAATATAGGCTGTATCAAACATATTTAAATAATATAAATAAATGGTCAGGAAAAGGTTAAACATCTCCATAATAAATAAATACACAAACATAATAGAACCAGTACTGCACTTTCTAAGCACACATTCTCCCACCTCAGGGTAAGGCTCCTGTCTATTCTTCCTGGTAACAAATCTCAGATCCATTACATTTATTTGAGGACTGAGAACAACACACACAAACTGGGCACGTGCAGCAGCTCCGCTCTGTCCCTTACACTGCATGATGTGGCAGCAGCTCTAGTAATCGTATTGTATACCATTCCTATTGTCCTAATTTGAGCCACTTGCCAAGAGGAGGAAACCCCTCTGCATTTGCGTATGTATGTATGTATGATTGTATGTATGTATGTATGTATGTATGTAAGTATATATATATATATATATATATATATACACACACACACACACACACATACATATATGTGTGTGTGTGTGTGTGTGTGTGTGTGTGTGTGTATATATATATATATATATAAATTATATATCCATTTTCTCTCTCTCTCTCTCTCTCTCTATATATATATATATATATATGTATATATGTGTGTATGGAGTTTTCTGAAAAAAGTATATACAGTACTGTGTGTGTTTGCTGTGTATTAAAAATGTATATTAATGTAAAAAACAAACAAAAAAATGTATATACTGTGTATTAAAAAATGTATATACTGTATATACATTTCATTGTCTTTATTTTTAATCACCCATTTCTTAGCAGTTATACCCAGGATTAGAACCCATGACCTGTTACACTGAAAGCAGACACATTACTGATGGAGTTATTTGCTCCTGTATAGGAAGCATGAGAATTCTAACTATATGAAGTTACATGTAATTGTGAGAGAAGTATCTTCATATAGTTAGAATTCTCATATTTCCTATACAGGTGCAAACAGCTTCATCAGTGAGGTGTCTGCTTCCAGTGTAATAGGGTGTGGTTTCTAATCCTGGGTGTGACACTTGTAAAATGTGTATCTACAGTATAATAAAAAGGGTGTGATGTGTAAGGTGCAGGGACCAGTGAGGAAGTCGGCCACTGAAGAGATAGCAACAGCTATCAATTAACTTAATTCAATGGTGTCACAGAATGGGAGGAGAGGTGCCCCCCTTCAGAGCAGGAGCCCGGCAGCAGTGGACTCCGTTGCCTCCCTGAGTTCTGCCTCTGACTTGACCCAGTACCATTTGCGTACGCTAGAGGGGTCATAAACGCTATTTGTACATTCTAACGTGATTTGTGTAATTTTTTTTATTTTAAGGGAAGTTCGCTAGTCACTTGGGAACTATCCAACAACCAATAGTTACTGGAAAGGGTTAAGTGCTCTTCGGATCGCACCCACATGTTCCAGTAAATAGAGGTTCAGGTCTCAGGGGCCCTAGGTCGAGTACGCCAGCGCTAGAGCAGTGTGTGGGCGTATTGGTCGACGTGGGCGAGTGAGTGGAGTACTCGGTAAACTGCCACCGCCGGCCTACCCCCGGACATCTTGGTTTTTGTAAGGGTTCGCTGAAGACCCTGATTTGAAGGTCAGAGGTAGTGAAAGCAACACCTGCAAAGATGGGGGCCAGTTGTTCAGGTAGGGGGCGATCAACCTCGGTTCGGGTTGATTCAGTAAACCGACCAATCGGGTCGGCAAGGTATGTAATGTGTGAGAAATACGGTTCATACACAGAAGTTTTGTGCGATGAATGGGAAAGAATGACTGTGCACGATGGGGAAAAGTTCCCACGGGTAGGCAGTTTTAGTCCCGAGGTGTTACAGAATCTAAGGAGAAGGATATGTCTCATTAAATCTGCAAAGAGACGGATCAAACATTATGATTATTTACAGTTATGGCAACAGGAAGGTGAAATACAAAGAGGATTGGCTCAAGCGGGTGGATCTAACCCTATCATAAAACTGATAGCCACCGCGCCACCACCACCATACATAACGGGAGAGAAGGTGGTTACAGAGAATGGCACACTGGTGAATGATAAACATGCACTTAGTAATTGTATAAATGTTAAGCCTAATATAACCAAGATTGTTGATGCAAATGTTAACCCGTGCAAGCTGTACCCTGTTTTAAACTTTCCCCAGGATTGTGACCAAGAGGATGAACCAACAACAATATCGGCACTCTCTCTAGCAGCCACCATAGCAGAAACAACAGTGGGCACGGCCCAACCCGTAAGATTAGTATCAAAGGCCCCTAGTGGAGGGACAGGTGAGATCGTATCAGCTGGTAAGTACGGCACCATACAATATACTGAAACCATTTCCCCACATGCTGTAGAATCTACTCAGAATGATGTTATTGGACTTAATCCCGTTAGGGTAATTGCAGTGCCAAATGGAAAAACTGACACTTCAGGAGTCACTCCTCTCAGACACATTGCCATGCACTGCCCCTTTACCCGAATGGAATTAAGAACAATGGTGTCTGAATTCCCTGATCCTAGGAAGGATCTAGTTGCTTGCCAGAAATACATTAGAGAGCTAGGAAATACTGTGGAGCCCAATAACAAAGACTGGCAGATATTGCTGAGGGCATGTTTACCCTCCAATGTCGACTCAGCAAAATTTTTAGCTGACTGTAAATTAGATGAGGATGTACCCCTTACGGATGTGTACAACCAAGATAATGTAAAGAGAATACATTTACAGTTAAAAGAGTATTTTCCAGCTGTTGTCAGATGGAACAAAATTTTCTCCATCAAACAGAAAGAGGGAGAAACAGCTGCTGATTATTTTCATCGGGCACTACAGGATATGGCTAAGTATACAGGCATAGAAGACATTAAGACAAATGTGAATCATAGAGAAGTAGCAGTATCTGTGTTAATGGATGGTTTAAAGGAAGTATTGAGGACAAGGGTACAGACCACCCAACCATGTTGGCGAGGTCTGTCGGTGGCTACTTTGAGAGAGGCCGCTGTTGATCATGATCGGAATATCACCAGACACAGGGAGTCGCAGAGTGATAAGTTAATGGCCGTAAGTATACAGGCCCTGACTACCAGGCAACCTCTGTATAAATCTCCGACCCCTGTGGGTAAGTCAAATGTGGTAACTTGTTATTACTGTCATAAAGAGGGACACTATGCACGAGACTGTAGATCAAAGAATGCACAAAAATCATATCAACCCCCTAGACAACGACATGACACACGAAATTGGGATCAAGGACCGCAGAGACGGAGTTATGAGCCACACGCAGGGGAAACAAAAAGGTATCCCCCAAAAAGAGACTGGCAAGTCACTGATAGATCCCATTTACCCCCTTCACAGGTAATAGCTGCCAGCGCAATGCAGGGAGGTCACCACATACAATAGGGGTGGGGCCACACCTGTAGTCTGCAGCCAGTGAAATTAATTGCGAGCCTTGGAAGTGAACCCGAGGTCACAATTGATGTAGCTGGTAAATCTCTAAATTTCCTTGTAGATACGGGGGCGGCCAAGTCAGTGATAAATTCGACCGTGGGCATGAGAACCACTGGTAAAACAATTCCAGCCATGGGAGTAACAGGCGTAGTACAGCACTACCCTTTAAGCAAACCCGCAGAGATTATGATAGGGCCTTTGCATACCAAGCATTCTTTCCTGCTGGCTGCATCGGCTCCGACTAATCTCCTAGGGAGAGATTTACTGTGCAAAATGGGATGCGTCATATACTGTACTCCTGAAGGTGTGTTCTTGGATATACCCGAAAACCACGCTCAGGAAGCGCAGGATATGCTAGACTCCCCAACAAGATTAATGTCACACACTGTTGTTGTAAATAGGTGTCCGTCCAAAGTAGAGGAAATGATTTCCCAGATACCGGAATCACTTTGGACCAAGGATGGACAAGACACTGAATTGATGGCAAACGTAGCCCCAGTAGTTGTGCAAGTAAAAGATGGTAGGATAGCTCCAAAAATCCCACAATATCCTCTGAAGCCAGAGGTGGAGTTAGGAGTTTTCCCTGTAATAGAGCGCTTGCTACAACAGGGCATTCTGGTAAGGACGTCCAGCACTGCAAATAGTCCCATCTTCCCTGTTAAAAAGAGTGGGGGGAGGGGTTACCGATTAGTGCAGGATCTAAGAGGGATCAACAAAATAGTTGAGAGTCAATTCCCAGTAGTGCCAAATCCAGCTGTCATTCTTATGCAAATCCCTCCCACTGCCAAATTTTTCACTGTGATTGACCTCTGCTCCGCTTTCTTCTCGGTACCTCTGCACCCTGACAGTCAATACTTATTTGCATTTACATACAGAGGAGTTCAATATACATGGACTCGCCTACCACAAGGTTTCATAGACAGTCCAAGTATTTTCTCACAAGCTCTGCATGATTGTTTACAGTCTTTCCAACCAGAGAGTGGATCAGTATTGATCCAGTACGTGGACGATTTACTACTGTGTTCAGATTCACTGGAAGCGTCCCTGAGAGATACGAAACAGCTCCTGTTTCATCTTTCACACACAGGACACAAGGTTTCCAAAGACAAGTTACAATTATGCCAGACCCGTGTGAAGTATTTGGG
The DNA here is from genome assembly GCF_028390025.1 of Pseudophryne corroboree. Lineage (NCBI taxonomy): Eukaryota > Metazoa > Chordata > Amphibia > Anura > Myobatrachidae > Pseudophryne > Pseudophryne corroboree. Next base: position 489,426,818 of record NC_086451.1, read on the forward strand.
ACACTGTCTAACACAAAGACTGAGACACCTTACCGCTGATAGAATTCAAGCAATTCGTGACATGACCCTGCCACAAACCCAGCAACAGATTAGAACGTTCTTAGGAATGTGTGGGTATTGCCGTAACTGGATCCCAGGTTTTTCCATACTGGCCTTACCTTTGCAGGAAATGGTCTCATCAAGCAAACCTGATCGGATTTCGCACACAGACGAATCTGAGATGGCATTTGAGAGACTTAAACAGTGCCTAACGCAGGCACCAGCATTAGGTATGCCAGACTATGGGAAACCCTTTGAGCTGTACGGAACAGAGAGTGCTGGGTGCGCAGCAGGTGTCTTAACCCAGAAGCATTGTGATGCCAGCAGGCCGGTAGCTTACTACAGCGCTCAGCTAGATACGGTAGCGCGATCCCTCCCCACATGCTTGCGAAGTGTTGCAGCAATAGCATTGCTAGTCACAAAAAGCGAAGATGTAGTGCTAGGACACAACCTCACAATTCATACACCACATGCAGTGTCAGCCTTATTGAATTCTGCCCAAACCAGACACGTCTCATCAGCGCGGTTTACAAGATGGGAATTGACATTGATGGCCCCCGTAAACATCACCATAAGGAGATGCAGCGCATTAAATCCTGCAACATATCTCCCAGGTGTGCCTGGACAGGCACAAAGGGTGGAGGATGAGAGTGATGGTGAAGGAGGATTTAATACAGGGGATGACACGCATGATTGTATGGAATATTTGACCCAAAATTTCACGGCAAGGCCTGACATCAGTGACAACCCACTGGAAGATGTAGATTTTACTTTCTACACTGACGGTAGTTGTCACAGACAGACGGACTCGGGAGACTTGTGTACTGGATACGCAGTCGTAGATGACCAAGGTACCATAGAAGCAGAACCGCTAGGCCCACCTCACTCAGCACAAGTTGCTGAACTGGTTGCCCTAACCAGAGCATGTGAATTGGCTCTGGGCAAGTCAGCCAATATTTACACAGATTCTAGGTACGCATTCGGAGTAGTCCATGATTTCGGAGCCCTATGGCGCCTCAGAAATTTCATGACGGCAGCTGGCACACCCGTAGCGCATGCAGCCCACATCAAAAGACTTCTAACAGCGATACAGGAACCCGACAGAGTGGCTGTTATCAAGTGTAAAGCTCACACATATAGCCAAGACCCGGTATCACTTGGTAACAGCCGAGCAGACGAAGCTGCTAAATCAGCAGCTGGTAACCCCATACAAACAGATAGTACACGACTGATGGTATTTAATACTGTAAACACACAGAAATTGTGTGAAATGCAAAATTTGTGTTCCCCACAGGAAAAGGCAGTCTGGAGGTCAAAAAGGATATGGCCAGGAGTCCTCAGGACTCTGGACAGATGGACATGGTAAACCAGTGGCACCCAGAGCATACCTTCCAAGTCTAGCGGAAGCAGCACACGGGCTGACTCATCTAGGCAAAGAAGGGATGTGTAAGCTAGTAAGAGCTTATTGGTGCGCCCCAGGATTTTCTTCCCACGCGGGTAAAAGAGCGATGACATGTCTCACCTGCTTGAGGAAGAATATCGGAAAGGCAATACCGACAGAGCCATCCCATATCCCTCCGACAGATGGTCCTTTCCAGGTAATACAGATTGATTTCATACAATTGCCACCTTGTAGAAATTTAAAGTATGTTTTGGTCTGTATAGATGTGTTCTCAAATTGGGTTGAAGCATTTCCCGCGGCCACAAATACCGCTGTATTTACGGCAAAGAAAATTGTGCAGGAATTTGTGTGTAGGTACGGTATCCCTAGAATAATTGAAAGTGATAGGGGTACCCATTTTACAGGTGAAGTCTTTCAAACAATGTGTAAGTTGATGGGAATTAATAGTAAGCTGCATACTCCGTACCGCCCCCAGGCGAGTGCGAAGGTGGAAAGAGTAAACAGCACTATTAAAAATAAATTGAGCAAGGTAATGACTGAAACAGGACTGTTATGGCCGGAAGCTTTGCCAATTGTATTATACAGCATCAGAACCACCCCCAGGTCCCCTCTTAATCTGTCTCCCTTTGAAATTCTGTTTGGTCGACAACCCCATGTTATGATTAACCCCCAGGATGATTTGAAATGTAACAATGAAGTAACCGTAAAGTACTTGGTTAAGATGAGTAAGCAATTGAGGAATCAGAATGATAATCTAAAGTTGGTGATTCCTGATTTGCCAGACAGTAATTGTCATGACATTGAACCTGGGGATTATGTAATGATACAGAATTTTCTACGCTCAGGTTGCCTTATTGACAGATGGGAAGGACCATATCAAGTCTTATTGACCAGCACAACTGCTTTGAAGGTTGCCGAGAGAGAGACTTGGGTCCATTCGTCTCATTGTAAAAAGGTCACTGACCCAGAGAGGTCCCGTGATAAAGAACAGACGGTAGAGGTTGTATCACTAGAGTGTCTGTTCAGGGAGGATTGAGACGACACCTGAGCGCTGAGAATAACAAGACCGGAAGCTTGTCGAGCCAGATTTCTTTTTCCCATTTGTTATTTTCTCCAGCTCCCACCTCCCTCCTATTTCCTTTCCCCCTTCTTAGTTTTCTCCTTTTACTCCTCTAAGATGGACTTGCCCCAAGAGACTGTGATCCGGATTTTCCTGTTGACCATGATGTTGACCAGAGCAGTCTGTTTCGGTGAGAGTACCATGGAGGTCGAGAAAGGATCGGGAATGGGTTCTGATGACCAGGATGCAGGCGTAGATTTCCAAGAACAACATAATCTCCGAGTAAAGGCGAGTATCAGAAAACGATCTGGTAGCATTGACAATAGAAGGAATTGTGAAGGATTGTTAGCTGAAGAGAACTGCATCTGTAGGCATTGTGACAATATAGTTGAGGATGGGTGCATAAAGAAATGTCAGTCCAGTTTTAATGTCCACATGGACCGGCATCCATTGAGTGACTATCACTCCTTAGTGGGTAAAGTGTTAAATCAGACAGACTGTTGGGTATGCTCTCAAGTACCTCAAGGCTATAGTAAATCAGGACTAGTACCATTCCCTTTAACTGTAGGAGAGGTACTTGAGCTAAGTGGTGGGAGGCCGGTGGACAAGAGGTTTAATATCTCTAGTCCTCCTAGTTTGAAGCTCCACCAATATCATGTGGATAGGTCCTTAGTGTGCTTTAACATTTCCAATCCCCGAAAGCCGGGAAATTGGAAAGTGTCATGGAGTAATCAAACCATGACATTCTCACATAGAGCCGACAGATTGCCCATAGACACAGAACTTATACGCCAGATAGCCGACCATAGGAAATTCTTTCGGTATAGGTACACCTTAGGAAGTAGGACCATGCGAGTTGGAGAAGTATCACCAGGATACTGTGCACATGTCGTACAAACAGATACGTGTACTAAACAGATGGAAAAATTAGGGTTAGGAGATTTCATATGGAAAATTTGTACCATGATAATGTCATACTCCATCCCATATGTTCTCCACGATGATGCATATTTCATATGCGGGAGGAAGGCGTATAAGTGGCTTGCCCCAAACTCAGAGGGATTGTGCTATATTGGAAAAGTACTGCCTGAAGTAATGACTGTAACCCATAAAAAAATGAAAGATATTCACCGCAGTGCCCAAGCTCCTTATACTCACACTCATTACGAGCACATCGTTAAACGGTACCTGATAGAAAGAACAGAGCATCCGGCCTCTGACCTGATCCATGAATCCACCGGGATTCAATTCCTAATCACGTTAGATATCACTCGTACCGCCAGAGGAGTGATAAATTATAAATATATATCTGCGCTTGCAAATTTATTAGACAATATCACCGAAATGTATGACGACACATTCAGGTACACTGGGAAAGAGTTACAAGCCTACAAAACAGAACTGGTTCAGCATAGGATGATTCTCAATTACCTCACAGCTGTGACAGGCGGGTATTGTGTTACCCTAGCAACTCAATATGGAATAAAGTGCTGCACGTACATTACAAACAGCACAGAGGACCCAGCCGAGGTCATAGACCAAAAGATGGATGACATCTTGCAATTAAAATGGGAGTTCCGAAGGAGACATAATCTCACTCTCGCTGCTGTGGGTAATGAGCTGACCAGTTGGGTGTCATGGTTAAACCCACGAAATTGGTTCTCTGGTTTAGGAGAATGGGCCCAAGGTATTATCATGGATGTAGGGAAATTTCTCTTGTGTATTCTGGGTGTCATCATATTGGTCGGTCTGATATTTAGATGCGTTCGGGTTTTAGCGAAACGTAAAAGTAATACCAGGGTGATGAGTCTAAGGAGCGAGGACACTGTACTAACAACAACTAATTTGATGTATGACCCAACGATAGAGACAATGTTGTGATGAAAATGTGATTCCACGGTCCGTTTCTTTCACCCGTTTCTCCTTTGTTTTTCTCCAAGGTACAAAGACATCCGCTTGGAAGAAGAATTTGAAGACCACATTTATACAAAGATTTTTCTTTATGGACTATGTTGCCGGCCCCCAATATCCCTAGTGACTTTAATGAAAACGCTAGCCCAAAACTTTAGTGATTTAAAATTTTATGGACATTGAAACGGCTTTGCTCGCATTATAGCAAAAGCCCAAAGAGACTACAGTCAACATGTACATCGAGACAAGACACAAGACAAGACCTCAATCAACAAATGTATATTAAACTCACATAGTTTATGACTGCATTTACCATAATTGCTTCTTATCTTCACCTCTACAACCTTCAGGTAATGACACACATAGTCAATAGTGAATATAGGCACAGATATCAGCACTCACATATCCCCCCATTCATGTATCATCAACTAAAATGTGCTCCCCCATTTTGTTACAACAAAAAGCCGAAAAGAGCTCGGTAAAGTTTGACAGCCCATCCACAGGCCCGTAATACGGGATAAGAAGGAATTCAAATATATATATATATATATACTTCGCAATACCTCGAAGCTTGATTTAAAACACGTACGGCACGATGATACATGACCCCTCAAACATGGATTCTTACACACATGCTTCTACTATCTCACTAGGTCATACTTTTTTTTCCCACCTTCCTCTCTTCTCCCTTACCCAATCATAGAAATGTATTTATACATGACATATATTTTTCTCTTTTTGAATTGTTTTAGGAAGTGGCAGTTATTGACTCTCAGCAACCAGTCCCTGTAACAGGGAGCAGGTATACCCAGTGACTGCAGCGCTCAGCCTGTACTATACCCACATGAGGTTACTACTGTGCTGTGACTCTCAGCACCCAGTCCCTGTAACAGGGAGCAGGTATACCCAGTGACTGCAGCACTCAGCCCGTACTATACCCACATGAGGTTATTACTGTGCTGTGACTCTCAGTGCCCAGTCCCTGTAACAGGGAGCAGGTATACCCAGTGACTGCAGCACTCAGCCTGTACTATACCCACATGAGGTTATTACTGTGCTGTGACTCTCAGCACCCAGTCCCTGTAACAGGGAGCAGGTATACCCAGTGACTGCAGCGCTCAGCCCGTACTATACCTACATGAGGTTATTACTGTGCTGTGACTCTCAGCACCCAGTCCCTGTAACAGGGAGCAGGTATACCCAGTGACTGCAGCGCTCAGCCTGTACTATACCCACATGAGGTTATTACTGTGCTGTGACTCTCAGCACCCAGTCCCTGTAACAGGGAGCAGGTATACCCAGTGACTGCAGCGCTCAGCCTGTACTATACCCACATGAGGTTATTACTGTGCTGTGACTCTCAGCACCCAGTCCCTGTAACAGGGAGCAGGTATACCCAGTGACTGCAGCGCTCAGCCTGTACTATACCCACATGAGGTTACTACTGTGCTGTGACTCTCAGCACCCAGTCCCTGTAACAGGGAGCAGGTATACCCAGTGACTGCAGCGCTCAGCCCGTACTATACCTACATGAGGTTATTACTGTGCTGTGACTCTCAGCACCCAGTCCTTGTAACAGGGAGCAGGTATACCCAGTGACTGCAGCGCTCAGCCCGTACTATACCCACATGAGGTTATTACTGTGCTGTGACTCTCAGCGCCCAGTCCCTGTAACAGGGAGCAGGTATACCCAGTGACTGCAGCACTCAGCCCGTACTATACCCACATGAGGTTATTACTGTGCTGTGACTCTCAGCACCCAGTCCCTGTAACAGGGAGCAGGTATACCCAGTGACTGCAGCGCTCAGCCCGTACTATACCAACATGAGGTTATTACTGTGCTGTGACTCTCAGCACCCAGTCCCTGTAACAGGGAGCAGGTATACCCAGTGACTGCAGCGCTCAGCCTGTACTATACCCACATGAGGTTATTACTGTGCTGTGACTCTCAGCACCCAGTCCCTGTAACAGGGAGCAGGTATACCCAGTGACTGCAGCGCTCAGCCCGTACTATACCCACATGAGGTTATTACTGTGCTGTGACTCTCAGCACCCAGTCCCTGTAACAGGGAGCAGGTATACCCAGTGACTGCAGCGCTCAGCCCGTACTACACCCACATGAGGTTATTACTGTGCTGTGACTCTCAGCAGCCAGTCCCTGTAACAGGGAGCAGGTATACTCAGTGACTGCAGCGCTCAGCCCGTACTATACCCACATGAGGTTATTACTGTGCTGTGACTTTCAGCACCCAGTCCCTGTAACAGGGAGCAGGTATACCCAGTGACTGCAGCGCTCAGCCCGTACTATACCCACATGAGGTTATTACTGTGCTGTGACTCTCAGCACCCAGTCCCTGTAACAGGGAGCAGGTATACCCAGTGACTACAGCACTCAGCCTGTACTATACCCACATGAGGTTATTACTGTGCTGTGACTCTCAGCACCCAGTCCCTGTAACAGGGAGCAGGTATACCCAGTGACTGCAGCGCTCAGCCCGTACTATACCCACATGAGGTTATTACTGTGCTGTGACTCTCAGTACCCAGTCCCTGTAACAGGGAGCAGGTATACCCAGTGACTGCAGCACTCAGCCCGTACTATACCCACATGAGGTTATTACTGTGCTGTGACTCTCAGCACCCAGTCCCTGTATATATGGGAGCAGGTATACCCAGTGACTGCAGCGCTCAGCCCGTACTATACCCACATGAGGTTATTACTGTGCTGTGACTCTCAGCACCCAGTCCCTGTAACAGGGAGCAGGTATACCCAGTGACTGCAGCACTCAACCCGTACTATACCCACATGAGGTTATTACTGTGCTGTGACTCTCAGCACCCAGTCCCTGTAACAGGGAGCAGGTATACCCAGAGACTGCAGCGCTCAGCCCGTACTATACCCACATGAGGTTATTACTGTGCTGTGACTCTCAGCACCCAGTCCCTGTAACAGGGAGCAGGTATACCCAGTGACTGCAGCACCCAGCCCGTACTATACCCACATGAGGTTATTACTGTGCTGTGACTCTCAGCACCCAGTCCCTGTAACAGGGAGCAGGTATACCCAGTGACTGCAGTGCTCAGCCTGTACTATACCCACATGAGGTTATTACTGTGCTGTGACTCTCAGCACCCAGTCCCTGTAACAGGGAGCAGGTATACCCAGTGACTGCAGCGCTCAGCCTGTACTATACCCACATGAGGTTACTACTGTGCTGTGACTCTCAGCACCCAGTCCCTGTAACAGGGAGCAGGTATACCCAGTGACTGCAGCGCTCAGCCCGTACTATACCCACATGAGGTTATTACTGTGCTGTGACTCTCAGCACCCAGTCCCTGTAACAGGGAGCAGGTATACCCAGTGACTGCAGCGCTCAGCCCGTACTATACCCACATGAGGTTATTACTGTGCTGTGACTCTCAGCACCCAGTCCCTGTAACAGGGAGCAGGTATACCCAGTGACTGCAGCGCTCAGCCCGTACTATACCCACATGAGGTTATTACTGTGCTGTGACTCTCAGTACCCAGTCCCTGTAACATGGAGCAGATATACCCAGAGACTACGGCGCTCAGCCTGTACTATACCCACATGAGGTTATTACTGTGCTGTGACTCTCAGTACCCAGTCCCTGTAACAGGGAGCAGGTATACCCAGTGACTGCAGCGCTCAGCCTGTACTATACCCACATGAGGTTATTACTGTGCTGTGACTCTCAGCCCCCAGTCCCTGTAACAGGGAGCAGGTATACCCAGTGACTGCAGCGCTCAGCCCGTACTATACCCACATGAGGTTACTACTGTGCTGTGACTCTCAGCACCCAGTCCCTGTAACAGGGAGCAGGTATACCCAGTGACTGCAGCGCTCAGCCTGTACTATACCCACATGAGGTTATTACTGTGCTGTGACTCTCAGCACCCAGTCCCTGTAACATGGAGCAGGTATACCCAGTGACTGCAGCACCCAGCCCGTACTATACCCACATGAGGTTATTACTATGCTGTGACTCTCAGCACCCAGTCCCTGTAACAGGGAGCAGGTATACCCAGTGACTGCAGCGCTCAGCCTGTACTATACCCACATGAGGTTATTACTGTGCTGTGACTCTCAGCACCCAGTCCCTGTAACAGGGAGCAGGTATACCCAGTGACTGCAGCGCTCAGCCTGTACTATACCCACATGAGGTTATTACTGTGCTGTGACTCTCAGCACCCAGTCCCTGTAACAGGGAGCAGGTATACCCAGTGACTGCAGCGCTCAGCCCGTACTATACCCACATGAGGATATTACTGTGCTGTGACTCTCAGCACCCAGTCCCTGTAACAGGGAGCAGGTATACCCAGTGACTGCAGCGCTCAGCCTGTACTATACCCACATGAGGATATTACTGTGCTGTGACTCTCAGCACCCAGTCCCTGTAACAGGGAGCAGGTATACCCAGTGACTGCAGCACTCAGCCCGTACTATACCCACATGAGGTTATTACTGTGCTGTGACTCTCAGCACCCAGTCCCTGTAACAGGGAGCAGGTATACCCAGTGACTGCAGCGCTCAGCCCACACTATACCCACATGAGGTTATTACTGTGCCACATGAGGTTATTACTATGCTGTGACTCTCAGCACCCAGTCCCTGTAACAGGGAGCAGGTATACCCAGTGACTGCAGCGCTCAGCCTGTACTATACCCACATGAGGTTATTACTGTGCTGTGACTCTCAGCACCCAGTCCCTGTAACAGGGAGCAGGTATACCCAGTGACTGCAGCGCTCAGCCTGTACTATACCCACATGAGGTTATTACTGTGCTGTGACTCTCAGCCCCCAGTCCCTGTAACAGGGAGCAGGTATACCCAGTGACTGCAGCGCTCAGCCTGTACTATACCCACATGAGGTTATTACTGTGCTGTGACTCTCAGCACCCAGTCCCTGTAACAGGGAGCAGGTATACCCAGTGACTGCAGCGCTCAGCCTGTACTATACCCACATGAGGTTATTACTGTGCTGTGACTCTCAGCACCCAGTCCCTGTAACAGGGAGCAGGTATACCCAGTGACTGCAGCACTCAGCCCGTACTATACCCACATGAGGTTATTACTGTGCTGTGACTCTCAGCAGCCAGTCCCTGTAACAGGGAGCAGGTATATCCAGTGACTGCAGCGCTCAGCCCGTACTATACCCACATGAGGTTATTACTGTGCTGTGACTCTCAGTACCCAGTCCCTGTAACAGGGAGCAGGTATACCCAGTGACTGCAGCGCTCAGCCTGTACTATACCCACATGAGGTCATTACTGTGCTGTGACTCTCAGCACCCAGTCCCTGTAACAGGGAGCAGGTATACCCAGTGACTGCAGCGCTCAGCCTGTACTATACCCACATGAGGTTATTACTGTGCTGTGACTCTCAGCACCCAGTCCCTGTAACAGGGAGCAGGTATACCCAGTGACTGCAGCACTCAGCCCGTACTATACCCACATGAGGTTATTACTGTGCTGTGACTCTCAGTACCCAGTCCCTGTAACAGGGAGCAGGTATACCCAGTGACTGCAGCACTCAGCCCGTACTATACCCACATGAGGTTATTACTGTGCTGTGACTCTCAGTACCCAGTCCCTGTAACAGGGAGCAGGTATACCCAGTGACTGCAGCGCTCAGCCCGTACTATACCCACATGAGGTTATTACTGTGCTGTGACTCTCAGCACCCAGTCCCTGTAACAGGGAGCAGGTATACCCAGTGACTGCAGCGCTCAGCCCGTACTATACCCACATGAGGTTATTACTGTGCTGTGACTCTCAGCACCCAGTCCCTGTAACAAGGAGCAGGTATACCCAGTGACTGCAGCGCTCAGCCCGTACTATACCCACATGAGGTTCTTACTGTGCTGTGACTCTCAGCACCCAGTCCTTGTAACAGGGAGCAGGTATACCCAGTGACTGCAGCACTCAGCCCGTACTATACCCACATGAGGTTCTTACTGTGCTGTGACTCTCAGCACCCAGTCCCTGTAACAGGGAGCAAGTATACCCAGTGACTGCAGCACTCAGCCTGTACTATACCCACATGAGGTTATTACTGTGCTGTGACTCTCAGCCCCCAGTCCCTGTAACAGGGAGCAGGTATACCCAGTGACTGCAGCACTCAGCCTGTACTATACCTACATGAGGTTATTACTGTGCTGTGACTCTCAGCACCCAGTCCCTGTAACAGGGAGCAGGTATACCCAGTGACTGCAGCGCTCAGCCCGTACTATACCCACATGAGGTTCTTACTGTGCTGTGACTCTCAGCACCCAGTCCCTGTAACAGGGAGCAGGTATACCCAGTGACTGCAGCGCTCAGCCCGTACTACACCCACATGAGGTTATTACTGTGCTGTGACTCTCAGCACCCAGTCCCTGTAACAGGGAGCAGGTATACCCAGTGACTGCAGCGCTCAGCCTGTACTATACCCACATGAGGTTATTACTGTGCTGTGACTCTCAGCACCCAGTCCCTGTAACAGGGAGCAGGTATACCCAGTGACTGCAGCGCTCAGCCTGTACTATACCCACATGAGGTTATTTTTGTGCTGTGACTCTCAGTACCCAGTCCCTGTAACAGGGAGCAGGTATACCCAGTGACTGCAGCGCTCAGCCTGTACTATACCCACATGAGGTTATTACTGTGCTGTGACTCTCAGCACCCAGTCCCTGTAACAGGGAGCAGGTATACCCAGTGACTGCAGCGCTCAGCCTGTACTATACCCACATGAGGTTATTACTGTGCTGTGACTCTCAGCACCCAGTCCCTGTAACAGGGAGCAGGTATACCCAGTGACTGCAGCGCTCAGCCTGTACTATACCCACATGAGGTTATTACTGTGCTGTGACTCTCAGCACCCAGTCCCTGTAACAGGGAGCAGGTATACCCAGTGACTGCAGCGCTCAGCCTGTACTATACCCACATGAGGTTATTACTGTGCTGTGACTCTCAGTACCCAGTCCCTGTAACAGGGAGCAGGTATACCCAGTGACTGCAGCGCTCAGCCCGTACTATACCCACATGAGGTTATTACTGTGCTGTGACTCTCAGCACCCAGTCCCTGTAACAGGGAGCAGGTATACCCAGTGACTGCAGCGCTCAGCCTGTACTATACCCACATGAGGTTATTACTGTGCTGTGACTCTCAGCACCCAGTCCCTGTAACAAGGAGCAGGTATACCCAGTGACTGCAGCGCTCAGCCCGTACTATACCCACATGAGGTTCTTACTGTGCTGTGACTCTCAGCACCCAGTCCTTGTAACAGGGAGCAGGTATACCCAGTGACTGCAGCACTCAGCCCGTACTATACCCACATGAGGTTATTACTGTGCTGTGACTCTCAGCACCCAGTCCCTGTAACAGGGAGCAGGTATACCCAGTGACTGCAGCACTCAGCCTGTACTATACCCACATGAGGTTATTTTTGTGCTGTGACTCTCAGTACCCAGTCCCTGTAACAGGGAGCAGGTATACCCAGTGACTGCAGCACTCAGCCTGTACTATACCCACATGAGGTTATTACTGTGCTGTGACTCTCAGCACCCAGTCCCTGTAACAGGGAGCAGGTATACCCAGTGACTGCAGCGCTCAGCCTGTACTATACCCACATGAGGTTATTACTGTGCTGTGACTCTCAGCACCCAGTCCCTGTAACAGGGAGCAGGTATACCCAGTGACTGCAGCGCTCAGCACGTACTATACCCACATGAGGTTATTACTGTGCTGTGACTCTCAGCCCCCAGTCCCTGTAACAGGGAGCAGGTATACCCAGTGACTGCAGCGCTCAGCCCGTACTATACCCACATGAGGTTATTACTGTGCTGTGACTCTCAGCACCCAGTCCCTGTAACAGGGAGCAGGTATACCCAGTGACTGCAGCGCTCAGCCTGTACTATACCCACATGAGGTTATTACTGTGCTGTGACTCTCAGCACCCAGTCCCTGTAACAGGGAGCAGGTATACCCAGTGACTGCAGCGCTCAGCCTGTACTATACCCACATGAGGTTACTACTGTGCTGTGACTCTCAGCACCCAGTCCCTGTAACAGGGAGCAGGTATACCCAGTGACTGCAGCGCTCAGCCTGTACTATACCCACATGAGGTTACTACTGTGCTGTGACTCTCAGCACCCAGTCCCTGTAACAGGGAGCAGGTATACCCAGTGACTGCAGCGCTCAGCCCGTACTATACCCACATGAGGTTATTACTGTGCTGTGACTCTCAGCCCCCAGTCCCTGTAACAGGGAGCAGGTATACCCAGTGACTGCAGCGCTCAGCCTGTACTATACCCACATGAGGTTACTACTGTGCTGTGACTCTCAGCACCCAGTCCCTGTAACATGGAGCAGGTATACCCAGTGACTGCAGCGCTCAGCCTGTACTATACCCACATGAGGTTATTACTGTGCTGTGACTCTCAGCACCCAGTCCCTGTAACAGGGAGCAGGTATACCCAGTGACTGCAGCGCTCAGCCCGTACTATACCCACATGAGGTTATTACTGTGCTGTGACTCTCAGTACCCAGTCCCTGTAACATGGAGCAGGTATACCCAGTGACTGCAGCGCTCAGCCCGTACTATACCCACATGAGGTTATTACTGTGCTGTGACTCTCAGCGCCCAGTCCCTGTAACAGGGAGCAGGTATACCCAGTGACTGCAGCGCTCAGCCCGTACTATACCCACATGAGGTTATTACTGTGCTGTGACTCTCAGTACCCAGTCCCTGTAACAGGGAGCGGGTATACCCAGTGACTGCAGCACTCAGCCCGTACTATACCCACATGAGGTTATTACTGTGCTGTGACTCTCAGCACCCAGTCCCTGTAACAGGGAGCAGGTATATCCAGTGACTGCAGCGCTCAGCCTGTACTATACCCACATGAGGATATTACTGTGCTGTGACTCTCAGCACCCAGTCCCTGTAACAGGGAGCAGGTATACCCAGTGACTGCAGCGCTCAGCCTGTACTATACCCACATGAGGTTATTACTGTGCTGTGACTCTCAGCACCCAGTCCCTGTAACAGTGAGCAGGTATACCCAGTGACTGCAGCACTCAGCCTGTACTATACCCACATGAGGTTATTACTGTGCTGTGACTCTCAGCACCCAGTCCCTGTAACATGGAGCAGGTATACCCAGTGACTGCAGCACCCAGCCCGTACTATACCCACATGAGGTTATTACTATGCTGTGACTCTCAGCACCCAGTCCCTGTAACAGGGAGCAGGTATACCCAGTGACTGCAGCGCTCAGCCTGTACTATACCCACATGAGGTTATTACTGTGCTGTGACTCTCAGCACCCAGTCCCTGTAACAGGGAGCAGGTATACCCAGTGACTGCAGCGCTCAGCCCGTACTATACCCACATGAGGATATTACTGTGCTGTGACTCTCAGCACCCAGTCCCTGTAACAGGGAGCAGGTATACCCAGTGACTGCAGCGCTCAGCCTGTACTATACCCACATGAGGATATTACTGTGCTGTGACTCTCAGCACCCAGTCCCTGTAACAGGGAGCAGGTATACCCAGTGACTGCAGCACTCAGCCCGTACTATACCCACATGAGGTTATTACTGTGCTGTGACTCTCAGCACCCAGTCCCTGTAACAGGGAGCAGGTATACCCAGTGACTGCAGCACTCAGCCTGTACTATACCCACATGAGGTTATTACTATGCTGTGACTCTCAGCACCCAGTCCCTGTAACAGGGAGCAGGTATACCCAGTGACTGCAGCGCTCAGCCTGTACTATACCCACATGAGGTTATTACTGTGCTGTGACTCTCAGCACCCAGTCCCTGTAACAGGGAGCAGGTATACCCAGTGACTGCAGCGCTCAGCCTGTACTATACCCACATGAGGTTATTACTGTGCTGTGACTCTCAGCCCCCAGTCCCTGTAACAGGGAGCAGGTATACCCAGTGACTGCAGCGCTCAGCCTGTACTATACCCACATGAGGTTATTACTGTGCTGTGACTCTCAGCACCCAGTCCCTGTAACAGGGAGCAGGTATACCCAGTGACTGCAGCGCTCAGCCTGTACTATACCCACATGAGGTTATTACTGTGCTGTGACTCTCAGCACCCAGTCCCTGTAACAGGGAGCAGGTATACCCAGTGACTGCAGCGCTCAGCCTGTACTATACCCACATGAGGTTATTACTGTGCTGTGACTCTCAGCACCCAGTCCCTGTAACAGGGAGCAGTTATATCCAGTGACTGCAGCACTCAGCCCGTACTATACCCACATGAGGTTATTACTGTGCTGTGACTCTCAGCACCCAGTCCCTGTAACAGGGAGCAGGTATACCCAGAGACTGCAGCGCTCAGCCCGTACTATACCCACATGAGGTTATTACTGTGCTGTGACTCTCAGTACCCAGTCCCTGTAACAGGGAGCAGGTATACCCAGTGACTGCAGCGCTCAGCCCGTACTATACCCACATGAGGTTCTTACTGTGCTGTGACTCTCAGCACCCAGTCCCTGTAACAGGGAGCAAGTATACCCAGTGACTGCAGCACTCAGCCTGTACTATACCCACATGAGGTTATTACTGTGCTGTGACTCTCAGCCCCCAGTCCCTGTAACAGGGAGCAGGTATACCCAGTGACTGCAGCACTCAGCCTGTACTATACCTACATGAGGTTATTACTGTGCTGTGACTCTCAGCACCCAGTCCCTGTAACAGGGAGCAGGTATACCCAGTGACTGCAGCGCTCGGCCCGTACTATACCCACATGAGGTTCTTACTGTGCTGTGACTCTCAGCACCCAGTCCCTGTAACAGGGAGCAGGTATACCCAGTGACTGCAGCGCTCAGCCCGTACTACACCCACATGAGGTTATTACTGTGCTGTGACTCTCAGCACCCAGTCCCTGTAACAGGGAGCAGGTATACCCAGTGACTGCAGCGCTCAGCCTGTACTATACCCACATGAGGTTATTACTGTGCTGTGACTCTCAGCACCCAGTCCCTGTAACAGGGAGCAGGTATACCCAGTGACTGCAGCGCTCAGCCTGTACTATACCCACATGAGGTTATTTTTGTGCTGTGACTCTCAGTACCCAGTCCCTGTAACAGGGAGCAGGTATACCCAGTGACTGCAGCACTCAGCCTGTACTATACCCACATGAGGTTATTACTGTGCTGTGACTCTCAGCACCCAGTCCCTGTAACAGGGAGCAGGTATACCCAGTGACTGCAGCGCTCAGCCTGTACTATACCCACATGAGGTTATTACTGTGCTGTGACTCTCAGCACCCAGTCCCTGTAACAGGGAGCAGGTATACCCAGTGACTGCAGCGCTCAGCCTGTACTATACCCACATGAGGTTATTACTGTGCTGTGACTCTCAGCACCCAGTCCCTGTAACAGGGAGCAGGTATACCCAGTGACTGCAGCGCTCAGCCTGTACTATACCCACATGAGGTTATTACTGTGCTGTGACTCTCAGTACCCAGTCCCTGTAACAGGGAGCAGGTATACCCAGTGACTGCAGCGCTCAGCCCGTACTATACCCACATGAGGTTATTACTGTGCTGTGACTCTCAGCACCCAGTCCCTGTAACAGGGAGCAGGTATACCCAGTGACTGCAGCACTCAGCCCGTACTATACCCACATGAGGTTATTACTGTGCTGTGACTCTCAGCACCCAGTCCCTGTAACAAGGAGCAGGTATACCCAGTGACTGCAGCGCTCAGCCCGTACTATACCCACATGAGGTTCTTACTGTGCTGTGACTCTCAGCACCCAGTCCCTGTAACAAGGAGCAGGTATACCCAGTGACTGCAGCGCTCAGCCCGTACTATACCCACATGAGGTTATTACTGTGCTGTGACTCTCAGCACCCAGTCCCTGTAACAAGGAGCAGGTATACCCAGTGACTGCAGCGCTCAGCCCGTACTATACCCACATGAGGTTCTTACTGTGCTGTGACTCTCAGCACCCAGTCCTTGTAACAGGGAGCAGGTATACCCAGTGACTGCAGCACTCAGCCCGTACTATACCCACATGAGGTTATTACTGTGCTGTGACTCTCAGCACCCAGTCCCTGTAACAGGGAGCAGGTATACCCAGTGACTGCAGCGCTCAGCCCGTACTATACCCACATGAGGTTATTTTTGTGCTGTGACTCTCAGTACCCAGTCCCTGTAACAGGGAGCAGGTATACCCAGTGACTGCAGCACTCAGCCTGTACTATACCCACATGAGGTTATTACTGTGCTGTGACTCTCAGCACCCAGTCCCTGTAACAGGGAGCAGGTATACCCAGTGACTGCAGCGCTCAGCCTGTACTATACCCACATGAGGTTATTACTGTGCTGTGACTCTCAGCACCCAGTCCCTGTAACAGGGAGCAGGTATACCCAGTGACTGCAGCGCTCAGCACGTACTATACCCACATGAGGTTATTACTGTGCTGTGACTCTCAGTACCCAGTCCCTGTAACAGGGAGCAGGTATACCCAGTGACTGCAGCGCTCAGCCTGTACTATACCCACATGAGGTTATTACTGTGCTGTGACTCTCAGCACCCAGTCCCTGTAACAGGGAGCAGGTATACCCAGTGACTGCAGCGCTCAGCCCGTACTATACCCACATGAGGTTATTACTGTGCTGTGACTCTCAGCATCCAGTCCCTGTAACAGGGAGCAGGTATACCCAGTGACTGCAGCGCTCAGCCCGTACTATACCCACATGAGGTTATTACTGTGCTGTGACTCTCAGCACCCAGTCCCTGTAACAGGGAGCAGGTATACCCAGTGACTGCAGCACTCAGCCCGTACTATACCCACATGAGGTTATTACTGTGCTGTGACTCTCAGCACCCAGTCCCTGTAACAGGGAGCAGGTATACCCAGTGACTGCAGCACTCAGCCCGTACTATACCCACATGAGGTTATTACTGTGCTGTGACTCTCAGCACCCAGTCCCTGTAACAGGGAGCAGGTATACCCAGTGACTGCAGCACTCAGCCTGTACTATACCCACATGAGGTTATTACTGTGCTGTGACTCTCAGCACCCAGTCCCTGTAACAGGGAGCAGGTATACCCAGTGACTGCAGCACTCAGCCTGTACTATACCCACATGAGGTTATTACTGTGCTGTGACTCTCAGCACCCAGTCCCTGTAACAGGGAGCAGGTATACCCAGTGACTGCAGCACTCAGCCTGTACTATACCCACATGAGGTTATTACTGTGCTGTGACTCTCAGTACCCAGTCCCTGTAACATGGAGCAGGTATACCCAGTGACTACAGCACTCAGCCCGTACTATACCCACATGAGGTTATTACTGTGCTGTGACTCTCAGCACCCAGTCCCTGTAACAGGGAGCAGGTATACCCAGTGACTACAGCACTCAGCCCGTACTATACCCACATGAGGATATTACTGTGCTGTGACTCTCAGCACCCAGTCCCTGTAACAGGGAGCAGGTATACCCAGTGACTGCAGCGCTCAGCCTGTACTATACCCACATGAGGTTATTACTGTGCTGTGACTCTCAGCACCCAGTCCTTGTAACAGGGAGCAGGTATACCCAGTGACTGCAGCACTCAGCCTGTACTATACCCACATGAGGTTATTACTGTGCTGTGACTCTCAGCACCCAGTCCCTGTAACAGGGAGCAGGTATACCCAGTGACTGCAGTGCTCAGCCTGTACTATACCCACATGAGGTTATTACTGTGCTGTGACTCTCAGCACCCAGTCCCTGTAACAGGGAGCAGGTACACCCAGTGACTGCAGCGCTCAGCCTGTACTATACCCACATGAGGTTATTACTGTGCTGTGACTCTCAGCACCCAGTCCCTGTAACAGGGAGCAGGTATACCCAGTGACTGCAGCGCTCAGCCCGTACTATACCCACATGAGGTTATTACTGTGCTGTGACTCTCAGCACCCAGTCCCTGTAACAGGGAGCAGGTATACCCAGTGACTGCAGCGCTCAGCCCGTACTATACCCACATGAGGTTATTACTGTGCTGTGACTCTCAGCACCCAGTCCCTGTAACAGGGAGCAGGTATACCCAGTGACTGCAGCGCTCAGCCCATACTATACCCACATGAGGTTATTACTGTGCTGTGACTCTCAGTACCCAGTCCCTGTAACAGGGAGCAGGTATACCCAGTGACTGCAGCGCTCAGCCCGTACTATACCCACATGAGGTTATTACTGTGCTGTGACTCTCAGCACCCAGTCCCTGTAACAGGGAGCAGGTATACCCAGTGACTGCAGTGCTCAGCCTGTACTATACCCACATGAGGTTATTACTGTGCTGTGACTCTCAGCACCCAGTCCCTGTAACAGGGAGCAGGTATACCCAGTGACTGCAGCGCTCAGCCCGTACTATACCCACATGAGGTTATTACTGTGCTGTGACTCTCAGCACCCAGTCCCTGTAACAGGGAGCAGGTATACCCAGTGACTGCAGTGCTCAGCCCGTACTATACCCACATGAGGTTATTACTGTGCTGTGACTCTCAGCACCCAGTCCCTGTAACAGGGAGCAGGTATACCCAGTGACTGCAGCGCTCAGCCCGTACTATACCCACATGAGGTTATTACTGTGCTGTGACTCTCAGCACCCAGTCCCTGTAACAGGGAGCAGGTATACCCAGTGACTGCAGCGCTCAGCCCGTACTATACCCACATGAGGTTATTACTGTGCTGTGACTCTCAGCACCCAGTCCCTGTAACAGGGAGCAGGTATATCCAGTGACTGCAGCGCTCAGCCCGTACTATACCCACATGAGGTTATTACTGTGCTGTGACTCTCAGCACCCAGTCCCTGTAACAGGGAGCAGGTACACCCAGTGACTGCAGCGCTCAGCCTGTACTATACCCACATGAGGTTATTACTGTGCTGTGACTCTCAGCACCCAGTCCCTGTAACAGGGAGCAGGTATACCCAGTGACTGCAGCACTCAGCCCGTACTATACCCACATGAGGTTATTACTGTGCGGTGACTCTCAGCCCCCAGTCCCTGTAACAGGGAGCAGGTATACCCAGTGACTGCAGCGCTCAGCCTGTACTATACCCACATGAGGTTATTACTGTGCTGTGACTCTCAGCACCCAGTCCCTGTAACAGGGAGCAGGTATACCCAGTGACTGCAGCGCTCAGCCCGTACTATACCCACATGAGGTTATTACTGTGCTGTGACTCTCAGCGCCCAGTCCCTGTAACAGGGAGCAGGTATACCCAGTGACTGCAGCGCTCAGCCCGTACTATACCCACATGAGGTTATTACTGTGCTGTGACTCTCAGCACCCAGTCCCTGTAACAGGGAGCAGGTATACCCAGTGACTGCAGCGCTCAGCCCGTACTATACCCACATGAGGTTATTACTGTGCTGTGACTCTCAGAACCCAGTCCCTGTAACAGGGAGCAGGTATACCCAGTGACTGCAGCGCCCAGCCCGTACTATACCCACATGAGGTTATTACTGTGCTGTGACTCTCAGCACCCAGTCCCTGTAACAGGGAGCAGGTATACCCAGTGACTGCAGCACTCAGCCCGTACTATACCCACATGAGGTTATTACTGTGCTGTGACTCTCAGCACCCAGTCCCTGTAACAGGGAGCAGGTATACCCAGTGACTGCAGCGCTCAGCCCGTACTATACCCACATGAGGTTCTTACTGTGCTGTGACTCTCAGTGCCCAGTCCCTGTAACAGGGAGCAGGTATACCCAGTGACTGCAGCGCTCAGCCTGTACTATACCCACATGAGGTTATTACTGTGCTGTGACTCTCAGCACCCAGTCCCTGTAACAGGGAGCAGGTATAACCAGTGACTGCAGCGCCCAGCCCGTACTATACCCACATGAGGTTATTACTGTGCTGTGACTCTCAGCACCCAGTCCCTGTAACAGGGAGCAGGTATACCCAGTGACTGCAGCACTCAGCCCGTACTATACCCACATGAGGTTATTACTGTGCTGTGACTCTCAGCACCCAGTCCCTGTAACAGGGAGCAGGTATACCCAGTGACTGCAGCGCCCAGCCCGTACTATACCCACATGAGGTTATTACTGTGCTGTGACTCTCAGCACCCAGTCCCTGTAACAGGGAGCAGGTATACCCAGTGACTGCAGCGCCCAGCCCGTACTATACCCACATGAGGTTATTACTGTGCTGTGACTCTCAGCACCCAGTCCCTGTAACAGGGAGCAGGTATACCCAGTGACTGCAGCGCTCAGCCCGTACTATACCCACATGAGGTTATTACTGTGCTGTGACTCTCAGCACCCAGTCCCTGTAACAGGGAGCAGGTATACCCAGTGACTGCAGCGCTCAGCCCGTACTATACCCACATGAGGTTATTACTGTGCTGTGACTCTCAGCGCCCAGTCCCTGTAACAGGGAGCAGGTATACCCAGTGACTGCAGCGCTCAGCCCGTACTATACCCACATGAGGTTATTGCTGTGCTGTGACTCTCAGCACCCAGTCCCTGTAACAGGGAGCAGGTATACCCAGTGACTGCAGCGCTCAGCCCGTACTATACCCACATGAGGTTATTACTGTGCTGTGACTCTCAGCACCCAGTCCCTGTAACAGGGAGCAGGTATACCCAGTGACTGCAGCGCTCAGCCTGTACTATACCCACATGAGGTTATTACTGTGCTGTGACTCTCAGCCCCCAGTCCCTGTAACAGGGAGCAGGTATACCCAGTGACTGCAGCACTCAGCCTGTACTATACCCACATGAGGTTATTACTGTGCTGTGACTCTCAGCACCCAGTCCCTGTAACAGGGAGCAGGTATACCCAGTGACTGCAGCACTCAGCCCGTACTATACCCACATGAGGTTATTACTGTGCTGTGACTCTCAGCACCCAGTCCCTGTAACAGGGAGCAGGTATACCCAGTGTATGCAGCACTCAGCCTGTACTATACCCACATGAGGTTATTACTGTGCTGTGACTCTCAGCACCCAGTCCCTGTAACAGGGAGCAGGTATACCCAGTGTATGCAGCGCTCAGCCTGTACTATACCCACATGAGGTTATTACTGTGCTGTGACTCTCAGCACCCAGTCCCTGTAACAGGGAGCAGGTATACCCAGTGACTGCAGCGCTCAGCCTGTACTATACCCACATGAGGTTATTACTGTGCTGTGACTCTCAGCACCCAGTCCCTGTAACAGGGAGCAGGTATACCCAGTGACTGCAGCGCTCAGACCGTACTATACCCACATGAGGTTATTACTGTGCTGTGACTCTCAGCACCCAGTCCCTGTAACAGGGAGCAGGTATACCCAGTGACTGCAGCGCTCAGACCGTACTATACCCACATGAGGTTATTACTGTGCTGTGACTCTCAGCCCCCAGTCCCTGTAACAGGGAGCAGGTATACCCAGTGACTGCAGCGCTCAGCCTGTACTATACCCACATGAGGTTATTACTGTGCTGTGACTCTCAGCACCCAGTCCCTGTAACAGGGAGCAGGTATACCCAGTGACTGCAGCGCTCAGCCTGTACTATACCCACATGAGGTTATTACTGTGCTGTGACTCTCAGCACCCAGTCCCTGTAACAGGGAGCAGGTATACCCAGTGACTGCAGCGCTCAGCCCGTACTATACCCACATGAGGTTATTACTGTGCTGTGACTCTCAGCACCCAGTCCCTGTAACAGGGAGCAGGTATACCCAGTGACTGCAGCGCTCAGCCTGTACTATACCCACATGAGGTTATTACTGTGCTGTGACTCTCAGCACCCAGTCCCTGTAACAGGGAGCAGATATACCCAGTGACTGCAGCGCTCAGCCCGTACTATACCCACATGAGGTTATTACTGTGCTGTGACTCTCAGCACCCAGTCCCTGTAACAGGGAGCAGGTATACCCAGTGACTGCAGCGCTCAGCCCGTACTATACCCACATGAGGTTATTACTGTGCTGTGACTCTCAGCACCCAGTCCCTGTAACAGGGAGCAGGTATACCCAGTGACTGCAGCGCCCAGCCCGTACTATACCCACATGAGGTTATTACTGTGCTGTGACTCTCAGCACCCAGTCCCTGTAACAGGGAGCAGGTATACCCAGTGACTGCAGCACTCAGCCCGTACTATACCCACATGAGGTTATTACTGTGCTGTGACTCTCAGCACCCAGTCCCTGTAACAGGGAGCAGGTATACCCAGTGACTGCAGCGCTCAGCCCTTACTATACCCACATGAGGTTATTACTGTGCTGTGACTCTCAGCACCCAGTCCCTGTAACAGGGAGCAGGTATACCCAGTGACTGCAGCGCTCAGCCCGTACTATACCCACATGAGGTTATTACTGTGCTGTGACTCTCAGCGCCCAGTCCCTGTAACAGGGAGCAGGTATACCCAGTGACTGCAGCACTCAGCCTGTACTATACCCACATGAGGTTATTACTGTGCTGTGACTCTCAGCACCCAGTCCCTGTAACAGGGAGCAGGTATACCCAGTGACTGCAGCACTCAGCCTGTACTATACCCACATGAGGATATTACTGTGCTGTGACTCTCAGAACCCAGTCCCTGTAACATGGAGCAGGTATACCCAGTGACTGCAGCGCTCAGCCCGTACTATACCCACATGAGGTTATTACTGTGCTGTGACTCTCAGCACCCAGTCCCTGTAACATGGAGCAGGTATACCCAGTGACTGCAGCGCTCAGCCCGTACTATACCCACATGAGGTTATTACTGTGCTGTGACTCTCAGCACCCAGTCCCTGTAACAGGGAGCAGGTATACCCAGTGACTGCAGCGCTCAGCCTGTACTATACCCACAAGAGGTTATTACTGTGCTGTGACTCTCAGCCCCCAGTCCCTGTAACAGGGAGCAGGTATACCCAGTGACTGCAGCGCTCAGCCTGTACTATACCCACATGAGGTTATTACTGTGCTGTGACTCTCAGCACCCAGTCCCTGTAACAGGGAGCAGGTATACCCAGTGACTGCAGCACTCAGCCCGTACTATACCCACATGAGGTTATTACTGTGCTGTGACTCTCAGCACCCAGTCCCTGTAACAGGGAGCAGGTATACCCAGTGACTGCAGCACTCAGCCTGTACTATACCCACATGAGGTTATTACTGTGCTGTGACTCTCAGCACCCAGTCCCTGTAACAGGGAGCAGGTATACCCAGTGTATGCAGCGCTCAGCCTGTACTATACCCACATGAGGTTATTACTGTGCTGTGACTCTCAGCAGCCAGTCCCTGTAACAGGGAGCAGGTATACCCAGTGACTGCAGCGCTCAGCCTGTACTATACCCACATGAGGTTATTACTGTGCTGTGACTCTCAGCACCCAGTCCCTGTAACAGGGAGCAGGTATACCCAGTGACTGCAGCACTCAACCCATACTATACCCACATGAGGTTATTACTGTGCTGTGACTCTCAGCACCCAGTCCCTGTAACAGGGAGCAGGTATACCCAGTGACTGCAGCGCTCAGCCTGTACTATACCCACATGAGGTTATTACTGTGCTGTGACTCTCAGCACCCAGTCCCTGTAACAGGGAGCAGGTATACCCAGTGACTGCAGCGCTCAGACCGTACTATACCCACATGAGGTTATTACTGTGCTGTGACTCTCAGCCCCCAGTCCCTGTAACAGGGAGCAGGTATACCCAGTGACTGCAGCGCTCAGCCTGTACTATACCCACATGAGGTTATTACTGTGCTGTGACTCTCAGCACCCAGTCCCTGTAACAGGGAGCAGGTATACCCAGTGACTGCAGCGCTCAGCCTGTACTATACCCACATGAGGTTATTACTGTGCTGTGACTCTCAGCACCCAGTCCCTGTAACAGGGAGCAGGTATACCCAGTGACTGCAGCGCTCAGCCCGTACTATACCCACATGAGGTTATTACTGTGCTGTGACTCTCAGCACCCAGTCCCTGTAACAGGGAGCAGGTATACCCAGTGACTGCAGCGCTCAGCCTGTACTATACCCACATGAGGTTATTACTGTGCTGTGACTCTCAGCACCCAGTCCCTGTAACAGGGAGCAGATATACCCAGTGACTGCAGCGCTCAGCCCGTACTATACCCACATGAGGTTATTACTGTGCTGTGACTCTCAGCACCCAGTCCCTGTAACAGGGAGCAGGTATACCCAGTGACTGCAGCGCTCAGCCCGTACTATACCCACATGAGGTTATTACTGTGCTGTGACTCTCAGCACCCAGTCCCTGTAACAGGGAGCAGGTATACCCAGTGACTGCAGCGCTCAGCCCGTACTATACCCACATGAGGTTATTACTGTGCTGTGACTCTCAGCACCCAGTCCCTGTAACAGGGAGCAGGTATACCCAGTGACTGCAGCGCTCAGCCCGTACTATACCCACATGAGGTTATTACTGTGCTGTGACTCTCAGTACCCAGTCCCTGTAACAGGGAGCAGGTATACCCAGTGACTGCAGCGCTCAGCCTGTACTATACCCACATGAGGTTATTACTGTGCTGTGACTCTCAGAACCCAGTCCCTGTAACAGGGAGCAGGTATACCCAGTGACTGCAGCGCTCAGCCCGTACTATACCCACATGAGGTTATTACTGTGCTGTGACTCTCAGTACCCAGTCCCTGTAACAGGGAGCAGGTATACACAGTGACTGCAGCACTCAGCCTGTACTATACCCACATGAGGTTATTACTGTGCTGTGACTCTCAGCACCCAGTCCCTGTAACAGGGAGCAGGTATACCCAGTGACTGCAGCGCTCAGCCCGTACTATACCCACATGAGGTTATTACTGTGCTGTGACTCTCAGCACCCAGTCCCTGTAACAGGGAGCAGGTATACCCAGTGACTGCAGCGCTCAGCCTGTACTATACCCACATGAGGTTATTACTGTGCTGTGACTCTCAGCACCCAGTCCCTGTAACAGGGAGCAGGTATACCCAGTGACTGCAGCACTCAGCCCGTACTATACCCACATGAGGTTATTACTGTGCTGTGACTCTCAGCACCCAGTCCCTGTAACAGGGAGCAGGTATACCCAGTGACTGCAGCACTCAGCCTGTACTATACCCACATGAGGTTATTACTGTGCTGTGACTCTCAGCACCCAGTCCCTGTAACAGGGAGCAGGTATACCCAGTGACTGCAGCGCTCAGCCCGTACTATACCCACATGAGGTTATTACTGTGCTGTGACTCTCAGCACCCAGTCCCTGTAACAGGGAGCAGATATACCCAGTGACTGCAGCACTCAGCCTGTACTATACCCACATGAGGTTATTACTGTGCTGTGACTCTCAGCACCCAGTCCCTGTAACAGGGAGCAGGTATACCCAGTGACTGCAGCACTCAGCCCGTACTATACCCACATGAGGTTATTACTGTGCTGTGACTCTCAGCACCCAGTCCCTGTATATATGGGAGCAGGTATACCCAGTGACTGCAGCACTCAGCCCGTACTATACCCACATGAGGATATTACTGTGCTGTGACTCTCAGCACCCAGTCCCTGTAACAGGGAGCAGGTATACCCAGTGACTGCAGCGCTCAGCCCGTACTATACCCACATGAGGATATTACTGTGCTGTGACTCTCAGCACCCAGTCCCTGTAACAGGGAGCAGGTATACCCAGTGACTGCAGCACTCAGCCCGTACTATACCCACATGAGGTTATTACTGTGCTGTGACTCTCAGCACCCAGTCCCTGTAACAGGGAGCAGATATACCCAGTGACTGCAGCGCTCAGCCCGTACTATACCCACATGAGGTTATTACTGTGCTGTGACTCTCAGCACCCAGTCCCTGTAACAGGGAGCAGGTATACCCAGTGACTGCAGCGCTCAGCCCGTACTATACCCACATGAGGTTATTACTGTGCTGTGACTCTCAGCACCCAGTCCCTGTAACAGGGAGCAGGAATACCCAGTGACTGCAGCGCTCAGCCTGTACTATACCCACATGAGGTTATTACTGTGCTGTGACTCTCAGCACCCAGTCCCTGTAACAGGGAGCAGATATACCCAGTGACTGCAGCGCTCAGCCCGTACTATACCCACATGAGGTTATTACTGTGCTGTGACTCTCAGCACCCAGTCCCTGTAACATGGAGCAGGTATACCCAGTGACTGCAGCGCTCAGCCCGTACTATACCCACATGAGGTTATTACTGTGCTGTGACTCTCAGCACCCAGTCCCTGTAACAGGGAGCAGGTATACCCAGTGACTGCAGCACTCAGCCTGTACTATACCCACATGAGGTTATTACTGTGCTGTGACTCTCAGCACCCAGTCCCTGTAACAGGGAGCAGGTATACCCAGTGACTGCAGCGCTCAGCCCGTACTATACCCACATGAGGTTATTACTGTGCTGTGACTCTCAGCACCCAGTCCCTGTAACAGGGAGCAGGTATACCCAGTGACTGCAGCGCTCAGCCTGTACTATACCCACATGAGGTTATTACTGTGCTGTGACTTTCAGCACCCAGTCCCTGTAACAGGGAGCAGGTATACCCAGTGACTGCAGCGCTCAGCCCGTACTATACCCACATGAGGTTATTACTGTGCTGTGACTCTCAGCACGCAGTCCCTGTAACAGGGAGCAGGTATACCCAGTGACTGCAGCGCTCAGCCCGTACTATACCCACATGAGGTTATTACTGTGCTGTGACTCTCAGCACCCAGTCCCTGTAACAGGGAGCAGGTATACCCAGTGACTGCAGCGCTCAGCCTGTACTATACCCACATGAGGTTATTACTGTGCTGTGACTCTCAGCACCCAGTCCCTGTAACAGGGAGCAGGTATACCCAGTGACTGCAGCGCTCAGCCCGTACTATACCCACATGAGGTTATTACTGTGCTGTGACTCTCAGCACCCAGTCCCTGTAACATGGAGCAGGTATACCCAGTGACTGCAGCGCTCAGCCCGTACTATACCCACATGAGGTTATTACTGTGCTGTGACTCTCAGCACCCAGTCCCTGTAACATGGAGCAGGTATACCCAGTGACTGCAGCGCTCAGCCCGTACTATACCCACATGAGGTTATTACAGTGCTGTGAATCTCAGCACCCAGTCCCTGTAACAGGGAGCAGGTATACCCAGTGACTGCAGCGCTCAGCCTGTACTATACCCACATGAGGTTATTACTGTGCTGTGACTCTCAGCACCCAGTCCCTGTATATATGGGAGCATATGTTAGAGTATAGAGTGGTACACATGATTAAATCAAGGTACTGTATATTGCAGCAATGAGGATTATAAAACAGCATAGATTGACTGTATTAACTGTGGCTCTGTAGCCTATTCCCCGCAAGGAGATGAAAAAAGAATCAGCACTAGGTGTCAATGTGAGAATAAGCCAGATATACCATATACCGTGTGCTTACAGGAGTACGGTACCTAATACCATTCATATGATAAATCCATTACACGAGACAGAGATACACAGAGGGGAGGGACCGTGGGCTGGAACTGAGGAGGGGCCACAACCTGGAGGTGTGCAGGACACACAGGGACCGACGGGAGAGACTATGGGCTGGAACTGAGGAGGTGTGCGGGACACACGGAGAGAAGGCAGACAGACCAGACAGAGGAGAGAGACGGATGACAGGTAAGACATCTGCAAAACTCACACACAGTATTATCATCATTATCCAACACCGGGAATATCAGCTGCAGCCACCTGGAACACATGCAGATTACACACCGGAGACAGGAACATTGTATCAGCCAGTACATACATTACACACCATATAATAGTCACATCTATACTATGTAACACTGTAACTACATGTAACACAGCCAGCACATACACTACACACCACATAATAGTCACATCTATACTATGTAACACTGTAACTACATGTAACACAGCCAGCACATACACTACACACCATATAATAGTCACATCTATCCCTATGTAACACTGTAACTACATGTAACACAGCCAGCACATACACTACACACCATATAATAGTCACATCTATACTATGTAACACTGTAACTACATGTAACACAGCCAGCACATACACTACACACCATATAATAGTCACATCTATACTATGTCACACTGTAACTACATGTAACACAGCCAGCACATACACTACACACCATATAATAGTCACATCTATACTATGTAACACTGTAACTACATGTAACACAGCCAGCACATACATTATACACCATATAATAGTCACATCTATACTATGTAACACTGTAACTACATGTAACACAGCCAGCACATACACTACACACCATATAATAGTCACATCTATCCCTGTATAACACTGTAACTACATGTAACACAGCCAGCACATACACTACACACCATATAATAGTCACATCTATACTATGTAACACTGTAACTACATGTAACACAGCCAGCACATACACTACACACCATATAATAGTCACATCTATACTATGTAATACTGTAACTACATGTAACACAGCCAGCACATACACTACACACCATATAATAGTCACATCTATACTATGTAACACTGTAACTACATGTAACACAGCCAGCACATACACTACACACCATATAATAGTCACATCTATACTATGTAACACTGTAACTACATGTAACACAGCCAGCACATACACTATACACCATATAATAGTCACATCTATCCCTATGTAACACTGTAACTACATGTAACACAGCCAGTACATACACTACACACCATAATCTAGTCACATCTATACTATGTAACACGGTAACTACATGTAACACAGCCAGCACATACACTACACACCATATACTAGTCACATCTATACAATGTAACACTGTAACTACATGTAACACAGCCAGTACATACACTACACACCATATAATAGTCACATCTATACTATGTAACACTGTAACTTCATGTAACACAGCCAGCACATACATTACACCCCATATAATAGTCACATCTATCCCATGTAACACGGTAACTACATGTAACACAGCCAGCACATACACTACACACCATATAATAGTCACATCTATCCCATGTAACACGGTAACTACATGTAACACAGCCAGCACATACACTACACACCACATAATAGTCACATCTATACTATGTAACACTGTAACTACATGTAACACAGCCAGCACATACACTATACACCATATAATAGTCACATCTATACTATGTAACACTGTAACTACATGTAACACAGCCAGTACATACACTACACACCATATAATAGTCACATCTATCCCTATGTAACACTGTAACTACATGTAACACAGCCAGCACATACACTACACACCATATAATAGTCACATCTATACCATGTAACACTGTAACTACATGTAACACAGCCAGCACATACACTACACACCATATAATAGTCACATCTATACTATGTAACACTGTAACTACATGTAACACAGCCAGCACATACACTACACACCATATAATAGTCACATCTATACAATGTAACACTGTAACTACATGTAACACAGCCAGCACATACACTACACACCATATAATAGTCACATCTATACAATGTAACACTGTAACTACATGTAACACAGCCAGTACATACACTACACACCATATAATAGTCACATCTATACTATGTAACACTGTAACTACATGTAACACAGCCAGCACATACACTACACACCACATAATAGTCACATCTATACTATGTAACACTGTAACTACATGTAACACAGCCAGCACATACACTATACACCATATAATAGTCACATCTATACTATGTAACACTGTAACTACATGTAACACTGCCAGTACATACACTACACACCATATAATAGTCACATCTATCCCTATGTAACACTGTAACTACATGTAACACAGCCAGCACATACACTACACACCACATAATAGTCACATCTATACTATGTAACACTGTAACTACATGTAACACAGCCAGCACATACACTACACACCATATAATAGTCACATCTATACTATGTAACACTGTAACTACATGTAACACAGCCAGCACATACATTACACACCATATAATAGTCACATCTATACTATAACACTGTAACTACATGTAACACAGCCAGCACATACACTACACACCATATAATAGTCACATCTATACTATGTAACACTGTAACTACATGTAACACAGCCAGCACATACACTACACACCATATAATAGTCACATCTATACTATGTAACACTGTAACTACATGTAACACAGCCAGCACATACACTACACACCATATAATAGTCACATCTATACTATGTAACACTGTAACTACATGTAACACAGCCAGCACATACACTACACACCATATAATAGTCACATCTATACTATGTAACACTGTAACTACATGTAACACAGCCAGCACATACACTACACACCATATAATAGTCACATCTATACTATGTAACACTGTAACTACATGTAACACAGCCAGCACATACACTACACACCATATAATAGTCACATCTATACCATGTAACACTGTAACTACATGTAACACAGCCAGCACATACACTACACACCATATAATAGTCACATCTATACTATGTAACACTGTAACTACATGTAACACAGCCAGCACATACACTACACACCATATAATAGTCACATCTATCCTATGTAACACTGTAACTACATGTAACACAGCCAGCACATACACTACACACCATATAATAGTCACATCTATACTATGTAACACGGTAACTACATGTAACACAGCCAGCACATACACTACACACCATATAATAGTCACATCTATCCCTATGTAACACTGTAACTACATGTAACACAGCCAGCACATACACTACACACCATATAATAGTCACATCTATACTATGTAACACTGTAACTACATGTAACACAGCCAGCACATACACTACACACCATATAATAGTCACATCTATACTATAACACTGTAACTACATGTAACACAGCCAGCACATACACTACACACCATATAATAGTCACATCTATACTATGTAACACTGTAACTACATGTAATACAGCCAGCACATACACTACACACCATATAATAGTCACATCTATACTATGTAACACGGTAACTACATGTAACACAGCCAGCACATAGTCATTAGCACATGTGTCTGTTACTATTCTGCCATACAGTGTGATATACACAGAGCCGGTGCAGGAGGCAGGAGAGGTGGGAGGCAGCGTTGTGTCTCCACGTGTGTACACAGTAAGGGAGGCGTGCACTCAGTACAGTATGTTACTCACTGCTCCTGGGACACAAACACGCTGTACTGTACATACAGGGGCGGGTACTGTAGTGATATCATCACAGGACAGCGCTAATCTATCACATTATATATAATTCCACAGCTGTTACTATACTGCCACACACAGCGTAATATATATCCCTATGTAACACTGTAACTGCATGTAACACAGCCAGCACATACACTACACCCCATATAATAGTCACATCTATCCCTGTATAACACTGTAACTACATGTAACACAGCCAGCACATACACTACACACCATATAATAGTCACATCTATCCCTGTATAACACTGTAACTACATGTAACACAGCCAGCACATACACTACACACCATATAATAGTCACATCTATACTATGTAACACTGTAACTACATGTAACACAGCCAGCACATACACTACACACCATATAATAGTCACATCTATACTATGTAACACTGTAACTACATGTAACACAGCCAGCACATACACTACACACCATATAATAGTCACATCTATACTATGTAACACTGTAACTACATGTAACACAGCCAGCACATACACTACACACCATATAATAGTCACATCTATACTATGTAACACTGTAACTACATGTAACACAGCCAGCACATACACTACACACCATATAATAGTCACATCTATACTATGTAACACTGTAACTACATGTAACACAGCCAGCACATACACTACACACCATATAATAGTCACATCTATACTATGTAACACTGTAACTACATGTAACACAGCCAGCACATACACTACACACTATATAATAGTCACATCTATACTATGCAACACTGTAACTACATGTAACACAGCCAGCACATACACTACACACCATATAATAGTCACATCTATACCATGTAACACTGTAACTACATGTAACACAGCCAGCACATACACTACACACCATAATCTAGTCACATCTATACTATGTAACACGGTAACTACATGTAACACAGCCAGCACATACACTACACACCATATAATAGTCACATCTATACTATGTAACACTGTAACTACATGTAACACAGCCAGCACATACACTACACACCATATAATAGTCACATCTATACTATGTAACACTGTAACTACATGTAACACAGCCAGCACATACACTACACACCATATAATAGTCACATCTATACTATGTAACACTGTAACTACATGTAACACAGCCAGCACATACACTACACACCATATAATAGTCACATCTATACTATGTAACACTGTAACTACATGTAACACAGCCAGCACATACACTACACACCACATAATAGTCACATCTATACTATGTAATACTGTAACTACATGTAACACAGCCAGCACATACACTACACACCATAATCTAGTCACATCTATACTATGTAACACGGTAACTACATGTAACACAGCCAGCACATACACTACACACCATATAATAGTCACATCTATACTATGTAACCCTGTAACTACATGTAACACAGCCAGCACATACACTACACACCATATAATAGTCACATCTATACTATGTAACACGGTAACTACATGTAACACAGCCAGTACATACACTACACACCATATAATAGTCACATCTATCCCATGTAACACTGTAACTACATGTAACACAGCCAGCACATACACTACACACCATATAATAGTCACATCTATACTATGTAACACTGTAACTACATGTAACACAGCCAGCACATACACTACACACCATATAATAGTCACATCTATACTATGTAACACTGTAACTACATGTAACACAGCCAGCACATACACTACACACCATATAATAGTCACATCTATACTATGTAACACTGTAACTACATGTAACACAGCCAGCACATACACTACACACCATATAATAGTCACATCTATACTATGTAACACTGTAACTACATGTAACACAGCCAGCACATACACTACACACCATATAATAGTCACATCTATACTATGTAACACTGTAACTACATGTAACACAGCCAGTACATACACTACACACCATATAATAGTCACATCTATCCCTGTATAACACTGTAACTACATGTAACACAGCCAGCACATACACTACACACCATATAATAGTCACATCTATACTATGTAACACTGTAACTACATGTAACACAGCCAGCACATACACTACACACCATATAATAGTCACATCTATACTATGTAACACTGTAACTACATGTAACACAGCCAGCACATACACTACACACCATATAATAGTCACATCTATACTATGTAACACTGTAACTACATGTAACACAGCCAGCACATACACTACACACCATATAATAGTCACATCTATACTATGTAACACTGTAACTACATGTAACACAGCCAGCACATACACTACACACCATATAATAGTCACATCTATACTATGTAACACTGTAACTACATGTGACACAGCCAGCACATACACTACACACCATATAATAGTCACATTTATACTATGAACACTGTAACTACATGTAACACAGCCAGCACATACACTACACACCATATAATAGTCACATCTATACTATGTAACACTGTAACTACATGTAACACAGCCAGCACATACACTACACACCATATAATAGTCACATCTATACTATAACACTGTAACTACATGTAACACAGCCAGCACATACACTACACACCATATAATAGTCACATCTATACTATGTAACACTGTAACTACATGTAACACAGCCAGCACATACACTACACACCATATAATAGTCACATCTATACTATAACACTGTAACTACATGTAACACAGCCAGCACATACACTACACACCATATAATAGTCACATCTATCCCTATGTAACACTGTAACTACATGTAACACAGCCAGCACATACACTACACACCATATAATAGTCACATCTATACTATGTAACACTGTAACTACATGTAACACAGCCAGCACATACACTACACACCATATAATAGTCACATCTATACTATGTAACACTGTAACTACATGTAACACAGCCAGCACATACACTACACACCATATAATAGTCACATCTATACTATGTAACACTGTAACTACATGTAACACAGCCAGCACATACACTACACACCATATAATAGTCACATCTATACTATGTAACACTGTAACTACATGTAACACAGCCAGCACATACACTACACCCCATATAATAGTCACATCTATACTATGTAACACTGTAACTACATGTAACACAGCCAGCACATACACTACACACCATATAATAGTCACATCTATACTATGTAACACTGTAACTACATGTAACACAGCCAGCACATACACTACACACTATATAATAGTCACATCTATACTATGCAACACTGTAACTACATGTAACACAGCCAGCACATACACTACACACCATATAATAGTCACATCTATACCATGTAACACTGTAACTACATGTAACACAGCCAGCACATACACTACACACCATAATCTAGTCACATCTATACTATGTAACACGGTAACTACATGTAACACAGCCAGCACATACACTACACACCATATAATAGTCACATCTATACTATGTAACACTGTAACTACATGTAACACAGCCAGCACATACACTACACACCATATAATAGTCACATCTATACTATGTAACACTGTAACTACATGTAACACAGCCAGCACATACACTACACACCATATAATAGTCACATCTATACTATGTAACACTGTAACTACATGTAACACAGCCAGCACATACACTACACACCATATAATAGTCACATCTATACTATGTAACACTGTAACTACATGTAACACAGCCAGCACATACACTACACACCACATAATAGTCACATCTATACTATGTAATACTGTAACTACATGTAACACAGCCAGCACATACACTACACACCATAATCTAGTCACATCTATACTATGTAACACGGTAACTACATGTAACACAGCCAGCACATACACTACACACCATATAATAGTCACATCTATACTATGTAACCCTGTAACTACATGTAACACAGCCAGCACATACACTACACACCATATAATAGTCACATCTATACTATGTAACACGGTAACTACATGTAACACAGCCAGTACATACACTACACACCATATAATAGTCACATCTATCCCATGTAACACTGTAACTACATGTAACACAGCCAGCACATACACTACACACCATATAATAGTCACATCTATACTATGTAACACTGTAACTACATGTAACACAGCCAGCACATACACTACACACCATATAATAGTCACATCTATACTATGTAACACTGTAACTACATGTAACACAGCCAGCACATACACTACACACCATATAATAGTCACATCTATACTATGTAACACTGTAACTACATGTAACACAGCCAGCACATACACTACACACCATATAATAGTCACATCTATACTATGTAACACTGTAACTACATGTAACACAGCCAGCACATACACTACACACCATATAATAGTCACATCTATACTATGTAACACTGTAACTACATGTAACACAGCCAGTACATACACTACACACCATATAATAGTCACATCTATCCCTGTATAACACTGTAACTACATGTAACACAGCCAGCACATACACTACACACCATATAATAGTCACATCTATACTATGTAACACTGTAACTACATGTAACACAGCCAGCACATACACTACACACCATATAATAGTCACATCTATACTATGTAACACTGTAACTACATGTAACACAGCCAGCACATACACTACACACCATATAATAGTCACATCTATACTATGTAACACTGTAACTACATGTAACACAGCCAGCACATACACTACACACCATATAATAGTCACATCTATACTATGTAACACTGTAACTACATGTAACACAGCCAGCACATACACTACACACCATATAATAGTCACATCTATACTATGTAACACTGTAACTACATGTGACACAGCCAGCACATACACTACACACCATATAATAGTCACATTTATACTATGAACACTGTAACTACATGTAACACAGCCAGCACATACACTACACACCATATAATAGTCACATCTATACTATGTAACACTGTAACTACATGTAACACAGCCAGCACATACACTACACACCATATAATAGTCACATCTATACTATAACACTGTAACTACATGTAACACAGCCAGCACATACACTACACACCATATAATAGTCACATCTATACTATGTAACACTGTAACTACATGTAACACAGCCAGCACATACACTACACACCATATAATAGTCACATCTATACTATAACACTGTAACTACATGTAACACAGCCAGCACATACACTACACACCATATAATAGTCACATCTATCCCTATGTAACACTGTAACTACATGTAACACAGCCAGCACATACACTACACACCATATAATAGTCACATCTATACTATGTAACACTGTAACTACATGTAACACAGCCAGCACATACACTACACACCATATAATAGTCACATCTATACTATGTAACACTGTAACTACATGTAACACAGCCAGCACATACATTACACACCATATAATAGTCACATCTATACTATGTAACACTGTAACTACATGTAACACAGCCAGCACATACACTACACACCATATAATAGTCACATCTATACTATGTAACACTGTAACTACATGTAACACAGCCAGCACATACACTACACACCATATAATAGTCACATCTATACTATGTAACACTGTAACTACATGTAACACAGCCAGTACATACACTACACACCATATAATAGTCACATCTATCCCTGTATAACACTGTAACTACATGTAACACAGCCAGCACATACACTACACCCCATATAATAGTCACATCTATACTATGTAACACTGTAACTACATGTAACACAGCCAGCACATACACTACACACCATATAATAGTCACATCTATACTATGTAACACTGTAACTACATGTAACACAGCCAGCACATACACTACACACCATATAATAGTCACATCTATACTATGTAACACTGTAACTACATGTAACACAGCCAGCACATACACTACACACCATATAATAGTCACATCTATACTATGTAACACTGTAACTACATGTAACACAGCCAGCACATACACTACACACCATATAATAGTCACATCTATACTATGTAACACTGTAACTACATGTGACACAGCCAGCACATACACTACACACCATATAATAGTCACATTTATACTATGAACACTGTAACTACATGTAACACAGCCAGCACATACACTACACACCATATAATAGTCACATCTATACTATGTAACACTGTAACTACATGTAACACAGCCAGCACATACACTACACACCACATAATAGTCACATCTATACTATGTAATACTGTAACTACATGTAACACAGCCAGCACATACACTACACACCATAATCTAGTCACATCTATACTATGTAACACGGTAACTACATGTAACACAGCCAGCACATACACTACACACCATATAATAGTCACATCTATACTATGTAACACTGTAACTACATGTAACACAGCCAGCACATACACTACACACCATATAATAGTCACATCTATACTATGTAACACTGTAACTACATGTAACACAGCCAGCACATACACTACACACCATATAATAGTCACATCTATACTATGTAACACTGTAACTACATGTAACACAGCCAGCACATACACTACACACCATATAATAGTCACATCTATACTATGTAACACTGTAACTACATGTAACACAGCCAGTACATACACTACACACCATATAATAGTCACATCTATCCCTGTATAACACTGTAACTACATGTAACACAGCCAGCACATACACTACACACCATATAATAGTCACATCTATACTATGTAACACTGTAACTACATGTAACACAGCCAGCACATATACTACACACCATATAATAGTCACATCTATACTATGTAACACTGTAACTACATGTAACACAGCCAGCACATACACTACACACCATATAATAGTCACATCTATACTATGTAACACTGTAACTACATGTAACACAGCCAGCACATACACTACACACCATATAATAGTCACATCTATACTATGTAACACTGTAACTACATGTAACACAGCCAGCACATACACTACACACCATATAATAGTCACATCTATACTATGTAACACTGTAACTACATGTGACACAGCCAGCACATACACTACACACCATATAATAGTCACATTTATACTATGAACACTGTAACTACATGTAACACAGCCAGCACATACACTACACACCATATAATAGTCACATCTATACTATGTAACACTGTAACTACATGTAACACAGCCAGCACATACACTACACACCATATAATAGTCACATCTATACTATAACACTGTAACTACATGTAACACAGCCAGCACATACACTACACACCATATAATAGTCACATCTATACTATGTAACACTGTAACTACATGTAACACAGCCAGCACATACACTACACACCATATAATAGTCACATCTATACTATGTAACACTGTAACTACATGTAACACAGCCAGCACATACACTACACACCATATAATAGTCACATCTATACTATAACACTGTAACTACATGTAACACAGCCAGCACATACACTACACACCATATAATAGTCACATCTATCCCTATGTAACACTGTAACTACATGTAACACAGCCAGCACATACACTACACACCATATAATAGTCACATCTATACTATGTAACACTGTAACTACATGTAACACAGCCAGCACATACACTACACACCATATAATAGTCACATCTATACTATGTAACACTGTAACTACATGTAACACAGCCAGCACATACATTACACACCATATAATAGTCACATCTATACTATGTAACACTGTAACTACATGTAACACAGCCAGCACATACACTACACACCATATAATAGTCACATCTATACTATGTAACACTGTAACTACATGTAACACAGCCAGCACATACACTACACACCATATAATAGTCACATCTATACTATGTAACACTGTAACTACATGTAACACAGCCAGTACATACACTACACACCATATAATAGTCACATCTATCCCTGTATAACACTGTAACTACATGTAACACAGCCAGCACATACACTACACCCCATATAATAGTCACATCTATACTATGTAACAATGTAACTACATGTAACACAGCCAGCACATACACTACACACCATATAATAGTCACATCTATACTATGTAACACTGTAACTACATGTAACACAGCCAGCACATACACTACACACCATATAATAGTCACATCTATACTATGTAACACTGTAACTACATGTAACACAGCCAGCACATACACTACACACCATATAATAGTCACATCTATACTATGTAACACTGTAAATACATGTAACACAGCCAGCACATACACTACACACCATATAATAGTCACATCTATACTATGTAACACTGTAACTACATGTGACACAGCCAGCACATACACTACACACCATATAATAGTCACATTTATACTATGAACACTGTAACTACATGTAACACAGCCAGCACATACACTACACACCATATAATAGTCACATCTATACTATGTAACACTGTAACTACATGTAACACAGCCAGCACATACACTACACACCACATAATAGTCACATCTATACTATGTAATACTGTAACTACATGTAACACAGCCAGCACATACACTACACACCATAATCTAGTCACATCTATACTATGTAACACGGTAACTACATGTAACACAGCCAGCACATACACTACACACCATATAATAGTCACATCTATACTATGTAACCCTGTAACTACATGTAACACAGCCAGCACATACACTACACACCATATAATAGTCACATCTATACTATGTAACACGGTAACTACATGTAACACAGCCAGTACATACACTACACACCATATAATAGTCACATCTATCCCATGTAACACTGTAACTACATGTAACACAGCCAGCACATACACTACACACCATATAATAGTCACATCTATACTATGTAACACTGTAACTACATGTAACACAGCCAGCACATACACTACACACCATATAATAGTCACATCTATACTATGTAACACTGTAACTACATGTAACACAGCCAGCACATACACTACACACCATATAATAGTCACATCTATACTATGTAACACTGTAACTACATGTAACACAGCCAGCACATACACTACACACCATATAATAGTCACATCTATACTATGTAACACTGTAACTACATGTAACACAGCCAGCACATACACTACACACCATATAATAGTCACATCTATACTATGTAACACTGTAACTACATGTAACACAGCCAGTACATACACTACACACCATATAATAGTCACATCTATCCCTGTATAACACTGTAACTACATGTAACACAGCCAGCACATACACTACACACCATATAATAGTCACATCTATACTATGTAACACTGTAACTACATGTAACACAGCCAGCACATACACTACACACCATATAATAGTCACATCTATACTATGTAACACTGTAACTACATGTAACACAGCCAGCACATACACTACACACCATATAATAGTCACATCTATACTATGTAACACTGTAACTACATGTAACACAGCCAGCACATACACTACACACCATATAATAGTCACATCTATACTATGTAACACTGTAACAACATGTAACACAGCCAGCACATACACTACACACCATATAATAGTCACATCTATACTATGTAACACTGTAACTACATGTAACACAGCCAGCACATACACTACACACCATATAATAGTCACATCTATACTATGTAACACTGTAACTACATGTAACACAGCCAGCACATACACTACACACCATATAATAGTCACATCTATACTATGTAACACTGTAACTACATGTAACACAGCCAGTACATACACTACACACCATATAATAGTCACATCTATCCCTGTATAACACTGTAACTACATGTAACACAGCCAGCACATACACTACACACCATATAATAGTCACATCTATACTATGTAACACTGTAACTACATGTAACACAGCCAGCACATACACTACACACCATATAATAGTCACATCTATACTATGTAACACTGTAACTACATGTAACACAGCCAGTACATACACTACACACCATATAATAGTCACATCTATCCCTGTATAACACTGTAACTACATGTAACACAGCCAGCACATACACTACACACCATATAATAGTCACATCTATACTATGTAACACTGTAACTACATGTAACACAGCCAGCACATACACTACACACCATATAATAGTCACATCTATCCTATGTAACACTGTAACTACATGTAACACAGCCAGCACATACACTACACACCATATAATAGTCACATCTATACTATGTAACACTGTAACTACATGTAACACAGCCAGCACATACACTACACACCATATAATAGTCACATCTATACTATGTAACACGGTAACTACATGTAACACAGCCAGCACATACACTACACACCATATAATAGTCACATCTATACAATGTAACACTGTAACTACATGTAACACAGCCAGCACATACACTACACACCATATAATAGTCACATCTATACTATGTAACACTGTAACTACATGTAACACAGCCAGCACATACACTACACACCATATAATAGTCACATCTATACTATGTAACACTGTAACTACATGTGACACAGCCAGCACATACACTACACACCATATAATAGTCACATCTATCCCTATGTAACACTGTAACTACATGTAACACAGCCAGCACATACACTACACACCATATAATAGTCACATCTATCCCTATGTAACACTGTAACTACATGTAACACAGCCAGCACATACACTACACACCATATAATAGTCACATCTATACTATGTAACACTGTAACTA
This sequence comes from Pseudophryne corroboree, assembly GCF_028390025.1. Taxonomy (NCBI): domain Eukaryota; kingdom Metazoa; phylum Chordata; class Amphibia; order Anura; family Myobatrachidae; genus Pseudophryne; species Pseudophryne corroboree. The sequence continues at coordinate 489,469,302 of NC_086451.1, forward strand.
CATGTAACACAGCCAGCACATACACTACACACCATATAATAGTCACATCTATACTATGTAACACTGTAACTACATGTAACACAGCCAGCACATACACTACACACCATATAATAGTCACATCTATACTATGTAACACTGTAACTACATGTAACACAGCCAGCACATACACTACACACCACATAATAGTCACATCTATACTATGTAATACTGTAACTACATGTAACACAGCCAGCACATACACTACACACCATAATCTAGTCACATCTATACTATGTAACACGGTAACTACATGTAACACAGCCAGCACATACACTACACACCATATAATAGTCACATCTATACTATGTAACCCTGTAACTACATGTAACACAGCCAGCACATACACTACACACCATATAATAGTCACATCTATACTATGTAACACGGTAACTACATGTAACACAGCCAGTACATACACTACACACCATATAATAGTCACATCTATCCCATGTAACACTGTAACTACATGTAACACAGCCAGCACATACACTACACACCATATAATAGTCACATCTATACTATGTAACACTGTAACTACATGTAACACAGCCAGCACATACACTACACACCATATAATAGTCACATCTATACTATGTAACACTGTAACTACATGTAACACAGCCAGCACATACACTACACACCATATAATAGTCACATCTATACTATGTAACACTGTAACTACATGTAACACAGCCAGCACATACACTACACACCATATAATAGTCACATCTATACTATGTAACACTGTAACTACATGTAACACAGCCAGCACATACACTACACACCATATAATAGTCACATCTATACTATGTAACACTGTAACTACATGTAACACAGCCAGTACATACACTACACACCATATAATAGTCACATCTATCCCTGTATAACACTGTAACTACATGTAACACAGCCAGCACATACACTACACACCATATAATAGTCACATCTATACTATGTAACACTGTAACTACATGTAACACAGCCAGCACATACACTACACACCATATAATAGTCACATCTATACTATGTAACACTGTAACTACATGTAACACAGCCAGCACATACACTACACACCATATAATAGTCACATCTATACTATGTAACACTGTAACTACATGTAACACAGCCAGCACATACACTACACACCATATAATAGTCACATCTATACTATGTAACACTGTAACAACATGTAACACAGCCAGCACATACACTACACACCATATAATAGTCACATCTATACTATGTAACACTGTAACTACATGTAACACAGCCAGCACATACACTACACACCATATAATAGTCACATCTATACTATGTAACACTGTAACTACATGTAACACAGCCAGCACATACACTACACACCATATAATAGTCACATCTATACTATGTAACACTGTAACTACATGTAACACAGCCAGTACATACACTACACACCATATAATAGTCACATCTATCCCTGTATAACACTGTAACTACATGTAACACAGCCAGCACATACACTACACACCATATAATAGTCACATCTATACTATGTAACACTGTAACTACATGTAACACAGCCAGCACATACACTACACACCATATAATAGTCACATCTATACTATGTAACACTGTAACTACATGTAACACAGCCAGTACATACACTACACACCATATAATAGTCACATCTATCCCTGTATAACACTGTAACTACATGTAACACAGCCAGCACATACACTACACACCATATAATAGTCACATCTATACTATGTAACACTGTAACTACATGTAACACAGCCAGCACATACACTACACACCATATAATAGTCACATCTATCCTATGTAACACTGTAACTACATGTAACACAGCCAGCACATACACTACACACCATATAATAGTCACATCTATACTATGTAACACTGTAACTACATGTAACACAGCCAGCACATACACTACACACCATATAATAGTCACATCTATACTATGTAACACGGTAACTACATGTAACACAGCCAGCACATACACTACACACCATATAATAGTCACATCTATACAATGTAACACTGTAACTACATGTAACACAGCCAGCACATACACTACACACCATATAATAGTCACATCTATACTATGTAACACTGTAACTACATGTAACACAGCCAGCACATACACTACACACCATATAATAGTCACATCTATACTATGTAACACTGTAACTACATGTGACACAGCCAGCACATACACTACACACCATATAATAGTCACATCTATCCCTATGTAACACTGTAACTACATGTAACACAGCCAGCACATACACTACACACCATATAATAGTCACATCTATCCCTATGTAACACTGTAACTACATGTAACACAGCCAGCACATACACTACACACCATATAATAGTCACATCTATACTATGTAACACTGTAACTACATGTAACACAGCCAGCACATACACTACACACCATATAATAGTCACATCTATACTATGTAACACTGTAACTACATGTAACACAGCCAGCACATACACTACACACCATATAATAGTCACATCTATACTATGTAACACTGTAACTACATGTAACACAGCCAGCATATACACTACACACCATATAATAGTCACATCTATACTATGTAACACTGTAACTACATGTAACACAGCCAGCACATACACTACACACCATATAATAGTCACATCTATACTATGTAACACTGTAACTACATGTAACACAGCCAGCACATACACTACACACCATATAATAGTCACATCTATACTATGTAACACTGTAACTACATGTAACACAGCCAGCACATACACCACACACCATATAATAGTCACATCTATACTATGTAACACTGTAACTACATGTAACACAGCCAGCACATACACTACACACCATATAATAGTCACATCTATACTATGTAACACTGTAACTACATGTAACACAGCCAGCACATACACCACACACCATATAATAGTCACATCTATACTATGTAACACTGTAACTACATGTAACACAGCCAGCACATACACTACACACCATATAATAGTCACATCTATACTATGTAACACTGTAACTACATGTAACACAGTCAGCACATACACTACACACCATATAATAGTCACATCTATCCCTATGTCACACTGTAACTACATGTAACACAGCCAGCACATACACTACACACCATATAATAGTCACATCTATACTATGTAACACTGTAACTACATGTAACACAGCCAGCACATACACTACACACCATATAATAGTCACATCTATACTATGTAACACTGTAACTACATGTAACACAGCCAGCACATACACTACACACCATATAATAGTCACATCTATACTATGTAACACTGTAACTACATGTAACACAGCCAGCATATACACTACACACCATATAATAGTCACATCTATACTATGTAACACTGTAACTACATGTAACACAGCCAGCACATACACTACACACCATATAATAGTCACATCTATACTATGTAACACTGTAACTACATGTAACACAGCCAGCACATACACTACACACCATATAATAGTCACATCTATACTATGTAACACTGTAACTACATGTAACACAGTCAGCACATACACTACACACCATATAATAGTCACATCTATACTATGTAACACGGTAACTACATGTAACACAGCCAGCACATACACAACACACCATATAATAGTCACATCTATCCCTATGTAACACTGTAACTACATGTAACACAGCCAGCACATACACTACACACCATATAATAGTCACATCTATACTATGTAACACTGTAACTACATGTAACACAGCCAGTACATACACTACACACCATATAATAGTCACATCTATACTATGTAACACTGTAACTACATGTAACACAGCCAGCACATACACTACACACCATATAATAGTCACATCTATACTATGTAACACTGTAACTACATGTAACACAGCCAGCACATACACTACACACCATATAATAGTCACATCTATCCCTATGTAACACTGTAACTACATGTAACACAGCCAGCACATACACTACACACCATATAATAGTCACATCTATCCCTATGTAACACTGTAACTACATGTAACACAGCCAGCACATACACTACACACCATATAATAGTCACATCTATACTATGTAACACTGTAACTACATGTAACACAGCCAGCACATACACTATACACCATATAATAGTCACATCTATACTATGTAACACTGTAACTACATGTAACACAGCCAGCACATACACTACACACCATATAATAGTCACATCTATACAATGTAACACTGTAACTACATGTAACACAGCCAGCACATACACTACACACCATATAATAGTCACATCTATACTATGTAACACTGTAACTACATGTAACACAGCCAGCACATACACTACACACCATATAATAGTCACATCTATACTATGTAACACTGTAACTACATGTAACACAGCCAGCACATACACTACACACCATATAATAGTCACATCTATACTATGTAACACTGTAACTACATGTAACACAGCCAGTACATACACTACACACCATATAATAGTCACATCTATCCCTGTATAACACTGTAACTACATGTAACACAGCCAGCACATACACTACACCCCATATAATAGTCACATCTATACTATGTAACACTGTAACTACATGTAACACAGCCAGCACATACACTACACACCATATAATAGTCACATCTATACTATGTAACACTGTAACTACATGTAACACAGCCAGCACATACACTACACACCATATAATAGTCACATCTATACTATGTAACACTGTAACTACATGTAACACAGCCAGCACATACACTACACACCATATAATAGTCACATCTATACTATGTAACACTGTAACTACATGTAACACAGCCAGCACATACACTACACACCATATAATAGTCACATCTATACTATGTAACACTGTAACTACATGTAACACAGCCAGCACATACACTACACACCATATAATAGTCACATCTATACTATGTAACACTGTAACTACATGTGACACAGCCAGCACATACACTACACACCATATAATAGTCACATTTATACTATGAACACTGTAACTACATGTAACACAGCCAGCACATACACTACACACCATATAATAGTCACATCTATACTATGTAACACTGTAACTACATGTAACACAGCCAGCACATACACTACACACCACATAACAGTCACATCTATACTATGTAATACTGTAACTACATGTAACACAGCCAGCACATACACTACACACCATAATCTAGTCACATCTATACTATGTAACACGGTAACTACATGTAACACAGCCAGCACATACACTACACACCATATAATAGTCACATCTATACTATGTAACCCTGTAACTACATGTAACACAGCCAGCACATACACTACACACCATATAATAGTCACATCTATACTATGTAACACGGTAACTACATGTAACACAGCCAGTACATACACTACACACCATATAATAGTCACATCTATCCCATGTAACACTGTAACTACATGTAACACAGCCAGCACATACACTACACACCATATAATAGTCACATCTATACTATGTAACACTGTAACTACATGTAACACAGCCAGCACATACACTACACACCATATAATAGTCACATCTATACTATGTAACACTGTAACTACATGTAACACAGCCAGCACATACACTACACACCATATAATAGTCACATCTATACTATGTAACACTGTAACTACATGTAACACAGCCAGCACATACACTACACACCATATAATAGTCACATCTATACTATGTAACACTGTAACTACATGTAACACAGCCAGCACATACACTACACACCATATAATAGTCACATCTATACTATGTAACACTGTAACTACATGTGACACAGCCAGCACATACACTACACACCATATAATAGTCACATTTATACTATGAACACTGTAACTACATGTAACACAGCCAGCACATACACTACACACCATATAATAGTCACATCTATACTATGTAACACTGTAACTACATGTAACACAGCCAGCACATACACTACACACCACATAACAGTCACATCTATACTATGTAATACTGTAACTACATGTAACACAGCCAGCACATACACTACACACCATAATCTAGTCACATCTATACTATGTAACACGGTAACTACATGTAACACAGCCAGCACATACACTACACACCATATAATAGTCACATCTATACTATGTAACCCTGTAACTACATGTAACACAGCCAGCACATACACTACACACCATATAATAGTCACATCTATACTATGTAACACGGTAACTACATGTAACACAGCCAGTACATACACTACACACCATATAATAGTCACATCTATCCCATGTAACACTGTAACTACATGTAACACAGCCAGCACATACACTACACACCATATAATAGTCACATCTATACTATGTAACACTGTAACTACATGTAACACAGCCAGCACATACACTACACACCATATAATAGTCACATCTATACTATGTAACACTGTAACTACATGTAACACAGCCAGCACATACACTACACACCATATAATAGTCACATCTATACTATGTAACACTGTAACTACATGTAACACAGCCAGCACATACACTACACACCATATAATAGTCACATCTATACTATGTAACACTGTAACTACATGTAACACAGCCAGCACATACACTACACACCATATAATAGTCACATCTATACTATGTAACACTGTAACTACATGTAACACAGCCAGTACATACACTACACACCATATAATAGTCACATCTATCCCTGTATAACACTGTAACTACATGTAACACAGCCAGCACATACACTACACACCATATAATAGTCACATCTATACTATGTAACACTGTAACTACATGTAACACAGCCAGCACATACACTACACACCATATAATAGTCACATCTATACTATGTAACACTGTAACTACATGTAACACAGCCAGCACATACACTACACACCATATAATAGTCACATCTATACTATGTAACACTGTAACTACATGTGACACAGCCAGCACATACACTACACACCATATAATAGTCACATTTATACTATGAACACTGTAACTACATGTAACACAGCCAGCACATACACTACACACCATATAATAGTCACATCTATACTATGTAACACTGTAACTACATGTAACACAGCCAGCACATACACTACACACCATATAATAGTCACATCTATACTATAACACTGTAACTACATGTAACACAGCCAGCACATACACTACACACCATATAATAGTCACATCTATACTATGTAACACTGTAACTACATGTAACACAGCCAGCACATACACTACACACCATATAATAGTCACATCTATACTATAACACTGTAACTACATGTAACACAGCCAGCACATACACTACACACCATATAATAGTCACATCTATACTATGTAACACTGTAACTACATGTAACACAGCCAGCACATACACTACACACCATATAATAGTCACATCTATACTATGTAACACTGTAACTACATGTAACACAGCCAGCACATACACTACACACCATATAATAGTCACATCTATACTATGTAACACTGTAACTACATGTAACACAGCCAGCACATACACTACACACCATATAACAGTCACAACAATACTATGTAACACTGTAACTACATGTAACACAGGCACATACATTACACACCATATAATAGTCACATCTATACTATGTAACACGGTAACTACATGTAACACAGCCAGCACATACACTACACACCATATAATAGTCACATCTATACTATAACACTGTAACTACATGTAACACAGCCAGCACATACACTACACACCATATAATAGTCACATCTATACTATGTAACACTGTAACTACATGTAACACAGCCAGCACATACACTACACACCATATAATAGTCACATCTATACTATGTAACACTGTAACTACATGTAACACAGCCAGCACATACACTACACACCATATAACAGTCACATCTATACTATGTAACACTGTAACTACATGTAACACAGCCAGCATATACACTACACACCATATAATAGTCACATCTATACTATGTAACACTGTAACTACATGTAACACAGCCAGCACATACACTACACACCATATAATAGTCACATCTATACTATGTAACACTGTAACTACATGTAACACAGCCAGCACATACACTACACACCATATAATAGTCACATCTATACTATGTAACACTGTAACTACATGTAACACAGCCAGCACATACACCACACACCATATAATAGTCACATCTATACTATGTAACACTGTAACTACATGTAACACAGCCAGCACATACACTACACACCATATAATAGTCACATCTATACTATGTAACACTGTAACTACATGTAACACAGTCAGCACATACACTACACACCATATAATAGTCACATCTATCCCTATGTAACACTGTAACTACATGTAACACAGCCAGCACATACACTACACACCATATAATAGTCACATCTATACTATGTAACACTGTAACTACATGTAACACAGCCAGCACATACACTACACACCATATAATAGTCACATCTATACTATGTAACACGGTAACTACATGTAACACAGTCAGCACATACACCACACACCATATAATAGTCACATCTATACTATGTAACACTGTAACTACATGTAACACAGCCAGCACATACACTACACACCATATAATAGTCACATCTATACTATGTAACACTGTAACTACATGTAACACAGCCAGCACATACACCACACACCATATAATAGTCACATCTATACTATGTAACACTGTAACTACATGTAACACAGCCAGCACATACACTACACACCATATAATAGTCACATCTATACTATGTAACACTGTAACTACATGTAACACAGTCAGCACATACACTACACACCATATAATAGTCACATCTATCCCTATGTCACACTGTAACTACATGTAACACAGCCAGCACATACACTACACACCATATAATAGTCACATCTATACTATGTAACACTGTAACTACATGTAACACAGCCAGCACATACACTACACACCATATAATAGTCACATCTATACTATGTAACACTGTAACTACATGTAACACAGCCAGCACATACACTACACACCATATAATAGTCACATCTATACTATGTAACACTGTAACTACATGTAACACAGCCAGCATATACACTACACACCATATAATAGTCACATCTATACTATGTAACACTGTAACTACATGTAACACAGCCAGCACATACACTACACACCATATAATAGTCACATCTATACTATGTAACACTGTAACTACATGTAACACAGCCAGCACATACACTACACACCATATAATAGTCACATCTATACTATGTAACACTGTAACTACATGTAACACAGTCAGCACATACACTACACACCATATAATTGTCACATCTATACTATGTAACACGGTAACTACATGAACACAGCCAGCACATACACCACACACCATATAATAGTCACATCTATACTATGTAACACTGTAACTACATGTAACACAGCCAGCACATACACTACACACCATATAATAGTCACATCTATACTATGTAACACTGTAACTACATGTAACACAGTCAGCACATACACTACACACCATATAATAGTCACATCTATCCCTATGTAACACTGTAATTACATGTAACACAGCCAGCACATACACTACACACCATATAATAGTCACATCTATACTATGTAACACTGTAACTACATGTAACACAGCCAGCACATACACTACACACCATATAATAGTCACATCTATACTATGTAACACGGTAACTACATGTAACACAGTCAGCACATACACCACACACCATATAATAGTCACATCTATACTATGTAACACTGTAACTACATGTAACACAGCCAGCACATACACTACACACCATATAATAGTCACATCTATACTATGTAACACTGTAACTACATGTAACACAGCCAGCACATACACCACACACCATATAATAGTCACATCTATACTATGTAACACTGTAACTACATGTAACACAGCCAGCACATACACTACACACCATATAATAGTCACATCTATACTATGTAACACTGTAACTACATGTAACACAGTCAGCACATACACTACACACCATATAATAGTCACATCTATCCCTATGTCACACTGTAACTACATGTAACACAGCCAGCACATACACTACACACCATATAATAGTCACATCTATACTATGTAACACTGTAACTACATGTAACACAGCCAGCACATACACTACACACCATATAATAGTCACATCTATACTATGTAACACTGTAACTACATGTAACACAGCCAGCACATACACTACACACCATATAATAGTCACATCTATACTATGTAACACTGTAACTACATGTAACACAGCCAGCATATACACTACACACCATATAATAGTCACATCTATACTATGTAACACTGTAACTACATGTAACACAGCCAGCACATACACTACACACCATATAATAGTCACATCTATACTATGTAACACTGTAACTACATGTAACACAGCCAGCACATACACTACACACCATATAATAGTCACATCTATACTATGTAACACTGTAACTACATGTAACACAGTCAGCACATACACTACACACCATATAATAGTCACATCTATACTATGTAACACGGTAACTACATGTAACACAGCCAGCACATACACAACACACCATATAATAGTCACATCTATCCCTATGTAACACTGTAACTACATGTAACACAGCCAGCACATACACTACACACCATATAATAGTCACATCTATACTATGTAACACTGTAACTACATGTAACACAGCCAGTACATACACTACACACCATATAATAGTCACATCTATACTATGTAACACTGTAACTACATGTAACACAGCCAGCACATACACTACACACCATATAATAGTCACATCTATACTATGTAACACTGTAACTACATGTAACACAGCCAGCACATACACTACACACCATATAATAGTCACATCTATCCCTATGTAACACTGTAACTACATGTAACACAGCCAGCACATACACTACACACCATATAATAGTCACATCTATCCCTATGTAACACTGTAACTACATGTAACACAGCCAGCACATACACTACACACCATATAATAGTCACATCTATACTATGTAACACTGTAACTACATGTAACACAGCCAGCACATACACTATACACCATATAATAGTCACATCTATACTATGTAACACTGTAACTACATGTAACACAGCCAGCACATACATTACACACCATATAATAGTCACATCTATACTATGTAACACGGTAACTACATGTAACACAGCCAGCACATACACTACACACCATATAATAGTCACATCTATCCCTATGTAACACTGTAACTACATGTAACACAGCCAGCACATACACTACACACCATATAATAGTCACATCTATACTATGTAACACTGTAACTACATGTAACACAGCCAGCACATACACTACACACCATATAATAGTTACATCTATACTATGTAACACTGTAACTACATGTAACACAGCCAGCACATACACTACACACCATATAATAGTCACATCTATACTATGTAACACGGTAACTACATGTAACACAGCCAGCACATACACTATACACCATATAATAGTCACATCTCTACTATGTAACACGGTAACTACATGTAACACAGCCAGCACATACACTATACACCATATAATAGTCACATCTATACTATGTAACACTGTAACTACATGTAACACAGCCAGCACATACACTACACACCATATAATAGTCACATCTATACTATGTAACACTGTAACTACATGTAACACAGGCACATACACTACACACCATATAATAGTCACATCTATCCCTATGTAACACTGTAACTACATGTAACACAGCCAGCACATACACTACACACCATATAATAGTCACATCTATACTATGTAACACTGTAACTACATGTAACACAGGCACATACACTACACACCATATAATAGTCACATCTATACTATGTAACACTGTAACTACATGTAACACAGCCAGCACATACACTACACACCATATAATAGTCACATCTATACTATGTAACACTGTAACTACATGTAACACAGGCACATACACTACACACCATATAATAGTCACATCTATACTATGTAACACTGTAACTACATGTAATACAGCCAGCACATACACTACACACCATATAATAGTCACATCTATACTATGTAACACGGTAACTACATGTAACACAGCCAGCACATAGTCATTAGCACATGTGTCTGTTACTATTCTGCCATACAGTGTGATATACACAGAGCCGGTGCAGGAGGCAGGAGAGGTGGGAGGCAGCGTTGTGTCTCCACGTGTGTACACAGTAAGGGAGGCGTGCACTCAGTACAGTATGTTACTCACTGCTCCTGGGACACAAACACGCTGTACTGTACATACAGGGGCGGGTACTGTAGTGATATCATCACAGGACAGCGCTAATCTATCACATTATATAACATTCCACAGCTGTTACGAGGTATCGGGAAAATGTGGTGAAATAAGGATGCAGAGGAGGCTGAAGAAAGGGACGTTACCCCGTTACCCAGTGACAGAGCTGAAACAGGTGACGGTGAAGTCATTACAATGCAGTGGGCAGCATAAGATGTATAGCGTACTCCACGGACTGAGTATGACCTGAGGACACCGGTTATTTAGGAAGGATAAAGATGGTGAATGTGTCATGGATTGTAGAATATCCTATTTCAATAAAATAGTGAGGTCTAAGGGGGTAATTCAGACCTGATGGCTGGGCTGCGCTTTTTTGCTGCCCTACGATCAGATAGTCGCCGCCTACAGGTTGTGTATTTTCGCTGTGCAAGTGTGCGATCGCATGTGCAGCCGAGCTGCTAAAAATCAGTTTGTGCAGTCTTTGCGCAGCCCAGGACTTACTCTTCCAGCGCGTTTGACACCTGCTGATCGGGGCCGGACCCGCATCAGACACCCTCCCTCAAAACGCTTGGACGCACCTGCGTGTTTCCGATCACTCCCTGTAAATGGCCAATTGCCACACACAAACGCCCTCTTCCTGTCAATCACCTTGCGTACGCCCGTGCGAATGGATCCTTCGCACCATTCTGTCGCTGCCCGGCAATGCCCGTTGTAGTTGTCCGACACGTCTACGCATTGCGGTGCATACGCGTGCACAGTTTGGACTTGATCGGTGGGTTAGGATGAGAGATTACACTCTATAGGGGAGGGGAGACAGACAGGGGTGACACAGAGGAGAGACAGTGAGTGAGGAGCATAGAGCGGTGGGTTAGGATGAGAGATTACACTCTATAGGGGAGGGGAGACAGACAGGGGTGACACAGAGGAGAGACAGTGAGTGAGGAGCATAGAGCGGTGGGTTAGGATGAGAGATTACACTCTATAGGGGAGGGGAGACAGACAGGGGTGACACAGAGGAGAGACAGTGAGTGAGGAGCATAGAGCGGTGGGTTAGGATGAGAGCTTACACTCTATAGGGGAGGGGAGACAGACAGGGGTGACACAGAGGAGAGACAGTGAGTGAGAAGCATAGAGCGGTGGGTTAGGATGAGAGATTACACTCTATAGGGGAGGGGAGACAGACAGGGGTGACACAGAGGAGAGACAGTGAGTGAGGAGCATAGAGCGGTGGGTTAGGATGAGAGCTTACACTCTATAGGGGAGGGGAGACAGACAGGGGTGACACAGAGGAGAGACAGTGAGTGAGGAGCATAGAGCGGTGGGTTAGGATGAGAGATTACACTCTATAGGGGAGGGGAGACAGACAGGGGTGACACAGAGGAGAGACAGTGAGTGAGGAGCATAGAGCGGTGGGTTAGGATGAGAGCTTACACTCTATAGGGGAGGGACAGACAGGGGTGACACAGAGGAGAGACAGTGAGTGAGGAGCATAGAGCGGTGGGTTAGGATGAGAGCTTACACTCTATAGGGGAGGGACAGACAGGGGTGACACAGAGGAGACAGTGAGTGAGGAGCATAGAGCGGTGGGTTAGGATGAGAGATTACACTCTATAGGGGAGGGACAGACAGACAGGGGTGACACAGAGGAGAGACAGTGAGTGAGGAGCATAGAGCGGTGGGTTAGGATGAGAGATTACACTCTATAGGGCAGGGACAGACAGACAGGGGTGACACAGAGGAGAGACAGTGAGTGAGGAGCATAGAGCGGTGGGTTAGGATGAGAGCTTACACTCTATAGGGGAGGGACAGACAGACAGGGGTGACACAGAGGAGAGACAGTGAGTGAGGAGCATAGAGCAGTGGGTTAGGATGAGAGCTTACACTCTATAGGGGAGGGGAGACAGACAGGGGTGACACAGAGGAGAGACAGTGAGTGAGAAGCATAGAGCGGTGGGTTAGGATGAGAGATTACACTCTATAGGGGAGGGGAGACAGACAGGGGTGACACAGAGGAGAGACAGTGAGTGAGGAGCATAGAGCGGTGGGTTAGGATGAGAGCTTACACTCTATAGGGGAGGGGAGACAGACAGGGGTGACACAGAGGAGAGACAGTGAGTGAGGAGCATAGAGCGGTGGGTTAGGATGAGAGATTACACTCTATAGGGGAGGGGAGACAGACAGGGGTGACACAGAGGAGAGACAGTGAGTGAGGAGCATAGAGCGGTGGGTTAGGATGAGAGCTTACACTCTATAGGGGAGGGACAGACAGGGGTGACACAGAGGAGAGACAGTGAGTGAGGAGCATAGAGCGGTGGGTTAGGATGAGAGCTTACACTCTATAGGGGAGGGACAGACAGGGGTGACACAGAGGAGAGACAGTGAGTGAGGAGCATAGAGCGGTGGGTTAGGATGAGAGCTTACACTCTATAGGGGAGGTACAGACAGACAGGGGTGACACAGAGGAGAGACAGTGAGTGAGGAGCTTAGAGCGGTGGGTTAGGATGAGAGATTACACTCTATAGGGGAGGGGAGACAGACAGGGGTGACACAGGAGAGACAGTGAGTGAGGAGCATAGAGCGGTGGGTTAGGATGAGAGATTACACTCTATAGGGGAGGGACAGACAGACAGGGGTGACACAGAGGAGAGACAGTGAGTGAGGAGCATAGAGCGGTGGGTTAGGATGAGAGATTACACTCTATAGGGCAGGGACAGACAGACAGGGGTGACACAGAGGAGAGACAGTGAGTGAGGAGCATAGAGCGGTGGGTTAGGATGAGAGCTTACACTCTATAGGGGAGGGACAGACAGGCAGGGGTGACACAGAGGAGACAGTGAGTGAGGAGTATAGAGCGGTGGGTTAGGATGAGAGCTTACACTCTATAGGGGAGGGACAGACAGGCAGGGGTGACACAGAGGAGACAGTGAGTGAGGAGCATAGAGCGGTGGGATAGGATCAGAGCTTACACTCTATAGGGGAGGGACAGACAGACAGGGGTGACACAGAGGAGAGACAGTGAGTGAGGAGCATAGAGCGGTGGGTTAGGATGAGAGCTTACACTCTATAGGGGAGGGACAGACAGGCAGGGGTGACACAGAGGAGACAGTGAGTGAGGAGTATAGAGCGGTGGGTTAGGATGAGAGATTACACTCTATAGGGGAGGGACAGACAGACAGGGGTGACACAGAGGAGAGACAGTGAGTGAGGAGCATAGAGCGGTGGGTTAGGATGAGAGATTACACTCTATAGGTGAGGGACAGACAGACAGGGGTGACACAGAGGAGAGACAGTGAGTGAGGAGCATAGAGCGGTGGGTTAGGATGAGATTACACTCTATAGGGGAGGGACAGACAGACAGGGGTGACACAGAGAGGAGACAGTGAGTGAGGAGTATAGAGCGGTGGGTTAGGATGAGAGCTTACACTCTATAGGGGAGGGACAGACAGACAGGGGTGACACAGAGGAGAGACAGTGAGTGAGGAGCATAGAGCGGTGGGTCAGGATGAGAGCTTACACTCTATAGTGGAGGGACAGACAGACAGGGGTGACACAGAGGAGAGACAGTGAGTGAGGAGTATAGAGCGGTGGGTTAGGATCAGAGCTTACACTCTATAGGAGAGGGACAGACAGACAGGGGTGACACAGAGGAGAGAGACAGTGAGTGAGGAGCATAGAGCGGTGGGTCAGGATGAGAGCTTACACTCTATAGGGGAGGGACAGACAGACAGGGGTGACACAGAGGAGAGACAGTGAGTGAGGAGCATAGAGCGGTGGGTTAGGATGAGATTACACTCTATAGGGGAGGGACAGACAGACAGGGGTGACAGAGAGGAGACAGTGAGTGAGGAGTATAGAGCGGTGGGTTAGGATGAGAGCTTACACTCTATAGGGGAGGGACAGACAGACAGGGGTGACACAGAGGAGAGACAGTGAGTGAGGAGCATAGAGCGGTGGGTCAGGATGAGAGCTTACACTCTATAGGGGAGGGACAGACAGACAGGGGTGACACAGAGGAGAGACAGTGAGTGAGGAGCATAGAGCGGTGGGTTAGGATGAGAGATTACACTCTATAGGTGAGGGACAGACAGACAGGGGTGACACAGAGGAGAGACAGTGAGTGAGGAGCATAGAGCGGTGGGTTAGGATGAGATTACACTCTATAGGGGAGGGACAGACAGACAGGGGTGACACAGAGAGGAGACAGTGAGTGAGGAGTATAGAGCGGTGGGTTAGGATGAGAGCTTACACTCTATAGGGGAGGGACAGACAGACAGGGGTGACACAGAGGAGAGACAGTGAGTGAGGAGCATAGAGCGGTGGGTCAGGATGAGAGCTTACACTCTATAGTGGAGGGACAGACAGACAGGGGTGACACAGAGGAGAGACAGTGAGTGAGGAGTATAGAGCGGTGGGTTAGGATCAGAGCTTACACTCTATAGGAGAGGGACAGACAGACAGGGGTGACACAGAGGAGAGAGACAGTGAGTGAGGAGCATAGAGCGGTGGGTCAGGATGAGAGCTTACACTCTATAGGAGAGGGACAGACAGACAGGGGTGACACAGAGGAGAGAGACAGTGAGTGAGGAGCATAGAGCGGTGGGTCAGGATGAGAGCTTACACTCTATAGGGGAGGGACAGACAGACAGGGGTGACACAGAGGAGAGACAGTGAGTGAGGAGCATAGAGCGGTGGGTTAGGATGAGATTACACTCTATAGGGGAGGGACAGACAGACAGGGGTGACACAGAGGAGAGACGGTGAGTGAGTAGCATAGAGCGGTGGGTTAGGATGAGATTACACTCTATAGGGGAGGGACAGACAGACAGGGGTGACAGAGAGGAGACAGTGAGTGAGGAGTATAGAGCGGTGGGTTAGGATGAGAGCTTACACTCTATAGGGGAGGGACAGACAGACAGGGGTGACACAGAGGAGAGACAGTGAGTGAGGAGCATAGAGCGGTGGGTCAGGATGAGAGCTTACACTCTATAGGGGAGGGACAGACAGACAGGGGTGACACAGAGGAGAGACAGTGAGTGAGGAGCATAGAGCGGTGGGTTAGGATGAGATTACACTCTATAGGGGAGGGACAGACAGACAGGGGTGACAGAGAGGAGACAGTGAGTGAGGAGTATAGAGCGGTGGGTTAGGATGAGAGCTTACACTCTATAGGGGAGGGACAGACAGACAGGGGTGACACAGAGGAGAGACAGTGAGTGAGGAGCATAGAGCGGTGGGTCAGGATGAGAGCTTACACTCTATAGGGGAGGGACAGACAGACAGGGGTGACACAGAGGAGAGACAGTGAGTGAGGAGCATAGAGCGGTGGGTTAGGATGAGATTACACTCTATAGGGGAGGGACAGACAGACAGGGGTGACAGAGAGGAGACAGTGAGTGAGGAGTATAGAGCGGTGGGTTAGGATGAGAGCTTACACTCTATAGGGGAGGGACAGACAGACAGGGGTGACACAGAGGAGAGACAGTAAGTGAGGAGCATAGAGCGGTGGGTTAGGATGAGAGATTACACTCTATAGGGGAGGGGAGACAGACAGGGGTGACACAGAGGAGAGACAGTGAGTGAGGAGCATAGAGCGGTGGGTTAGGATGAGAGCTTACACTCTATAGGAGAGGGACAGACAGACAGGGGTGACAGAGAAGAGACAGTGAGTGAGGAGCATAGAGCGGTGGGTTAGGATGAGAGCTTACACTCTATAGGAGAGGGACAGACAGACAGGGGTGACAGAGAAGAGACAGTGAGTGAGGAGCATAGAGCGGTGGGATAGGATCAGAGCTTACACTCTATAGGGGAGGGACAGACAGACAGGGGTGACACAGAGGAGACAGTGAGTGAGGAGCATAGAGCGGTGGGTTAGGATGAGAGCTTACACTCTATAGGGGAGGGACAGACAGACAGGGGTGACACAGAGGAGACAGTGAGTGAGGAGCATAGAGCGGTGGGTTAGGATGAGAGATTACACTCTATAGGGGAGGGGCAGACAGACAGGAGTGACACAGAGGGGAGACAGTGAGTGAGGAGCATAGAGCGGTGGGTTAGGATGAGAGCTTACACTCTATAGGGGAGGGACAGACAGGGGTGACACAGAGGAGAGAGACAGTGAGTGAGGCGCATAGAGCGGTGGGTTAGGACGAGAGCTTACACTCTATAGGGGAGGGACAGACAGACAGGGGTGACACAGAGGGGAGACAGTGAGTGAGGAGCATAGAGCGGTGGGTTAGGATGAGAGATTACACTCTATAGGGGAGGGACAGACAGACAGGGGTGACACAGAGGAGAGACAGTGAGTGAGGAGCATAGAGCGGTGGGTTAGGATGAGAGCTTACACTCTATAGGGGAGGGACAGACAGGGGTGACACAGAGGAGAGAGACAGTGAGTGAGGCGCATAGAGCGGTGGGTTAGGATGAGAGCTTACACTCTATAGGGGAGGGACAGACAGGGGTGACACAGAGGAGAGACAGTGAGTGAGGAGCATAGAGCGGTGGGTTAGGATGAGAGATTACACTCTATAGGGGAGGGACAGACAGACAGGGGTGACACAGGAGAGACAGTGAGTGAGGAGCATAGAGCGGTGGGTTAGGATGAGAGCTTACACTCTATAGGAGAGGGACAGACAGACAGGGGTGACAGAGAAGAGACAGTGAGTGAGGAGCATAGAGCGGTGGGATAGGATCAGAGCTTACACTCTATAGGGGAGGGACAGACAGGGGTGACACAGAGGAGACAGTGAGTGAGGAGCATAGAGCGGTGGGTTAGGATGAGAGCTTACACTCTATAGGAGAGGGACAGACAGACAGGGGTGACAGAGAAGAGACAGTGAGTGAGGAGCATAGAGCGGTGGGATAGGATCAGAGCTTACACTCTATAGGAGAGGGACAGACAGACAGGGGTGACAGAGAAGAGACAGTGAGTGAGGAGCATAGAGCGGTGGGTTAGGATGAGAGCTTACACTCTATAGGGGAGGGACAGACAGACAGGGGTGACACAGAGGAGAGACAGTGAGTGAGGAGCATAGAGCGGTGGGTTAGGATGAGAGCTTACACTCTATAGGGGAGGAGAAGACAGACAGGGGTGACACAGAGGAGAGACAGTGAGTGAGGAGCATAGAGCGGTGGGTTAGGATGAGAGCTTACACTCTATAGGGGAGGGACAGACAGGGGTGACACAGGGGTGACACAGTGAGTGAGGAGTATAGAGCGATGGGTTAGGATGAGAGCTTACACTCTATAGGGGAGGGACAGACAGACAGGGGTGACACAGAGGAGAGACAGTGAGTGAGGAGCATAGAGCGGTGGGTTAGGATGAGAGCTTACACTCTATAGGGGAGGGACAGACAGACAGGGGTGACACAGAGGAGAGACAGTGAGTGAGGAGCATAGAGCGGTGGGTTAGGATGAGAGCTTACACTCTATAGGGGAGGGACAGACAGGGGTGACACAGAGGAGAGACAGTGAGTGAGGAGCATAGAGCGGTGGGTTAGGATGAGAGCTTACACTCTATAGGGGAGGGACAGACAGGGGTGACACAGAGGAGAGACAGTGAGTGAGGAGCATAGAGCGGTGGGTTAGGATGAGAGCTTACACTCTATAGGGGAGGGACAGACAGGGGTGACACAGGGGTGACACAGTGAGTGAGGAGTATAGAGCGATGGGTTAGGATGAGAGCTTACACTCTATAGGGGAGGGGAGACAGACAGGGGTGACACAGAGGAGAGACAGTGAGTGAGGAGCATAGAGCGGTAGGTTAGGATGAGAGCTCACACTCTATAGGGGAGGGGCAGACAGACAGGGGTGACACAGAGGAGAGACAGTGAGTGAGGAGCATAGAGCGGTGGGTTAGGATGAGAGCTCACACTCTATAGGGGAGGGACAGACAGACAGGGGTGACACAGAAGAGAGACAGTGAGTGAGGAGCATAGAGCAGTGGGTTAGGATGAGAGCTTACACTCTATAGGGGAGGGACAGACAGGGGTGACACAGAGGAGAGAGACAGTGAGTGAGGAGCATAGAGCGGTGGGTTAGGATGAGAGATTACACTCTATTGGGGAGGGACAGACAGACAGGGGTGACACAGAGGAGAGACAGTGAGTGAGGAGCATAGAGCGGTGGGTTAGGATGAGAGATTACACTCTATAGGGGAGGGACAGACAGACAGGGGTGACACAGAGGAGAGAGACAGTGAGTGAGGAGCATAGAGCGGTGGGTTAGGATGAGAGATTACACTCTATTGGGGAGGGACAGACAGACAGGGGTGACACAGAGGAGAGACAGTGAGCGAGGAGCATAGAGCAGTGGGTTAGGATGAGAGCTTACACTCTATAGGGGAGGGACAGACAGGCAGGGGTGACACAGAGGAGAGACAGTGAGTGAGGAGCATAGAGCAGTGGGTTAGGATGAGATTACACTCTATAGGGGAGGGACAGACAGACAGGGGTGACACAGAGGAGAGACAGTGAGTGAGGAGCATAGAGCGGAGGGTTAGGATGAGAGCTTACACTCTATAGGGGAGGGACAGACAGACAGGGGTGACACAGAGGAGAGACAGTGAGTGAGGAGCATAGAGCGGTGGGTTAGGATGAGATTACACTCTATAGGGGAGGGACAGACAGACAGGGGTGACACAGAGGACAGTGAGTGAGAAGCATAGAGCGGTGGGTTAGGATGAGAGCTTACACTCTATAGGGGAGGGACAGACAGACAGGAGTGACACAGAGGAGAGACAGTGAGCGAGGAGCATAGAGCGGTGGGTTAGGATGAGAGCTTACACTCTATAGGGGAGGGACAGACAGACAGGAGTGACACAGAGGAGAGACAGTGAGTGAGGAGCATAGAGCAGTGGGTTAGGATGAGAGCTTACACTCTATAGGGGAGGGGAGACAGACAGACAGGGGTGACACAGAGAGGAGAGACAGTGAGTGAGTGAGTGAGTGAGGAGCATAGAGCGGTGGGTTAGGATGAGAGCTCACACTCTATAGGGGAGGGACAGACAGGGGTGACACAGAGGAGAGACAGTGAGTGAGGAGCATAGAGCGGTATGTTAGGAGGAGAGCTTACACTCTATTGGGGAGGGACAGACAGACAGGGGTGACACAGAGGAGAGACAGTGAGTGAGGAGCATAGAGCGGTGGGATAGGATCAGAGCTTACACTCTATAGGGGAGGGACAGACAGGGGTGACACAGAGGAGACAGTGAGTGAGGAGCATAGAGCGGTGGGTTAGGATGAGAGCTTACACTCTATAGGGGAGGGACAGACAGACAGGGGTGACACAGAGGAGACAGTGAGTGAGGAGCATAGAGCGGTGGGTTAGGATGAGAGCTTACACTCTATAGGGGAGGGACAGACAGGCAGGGGTGACACAGAGGAGAGACAGTGAGCGAGGAGCATAGAGCGGTGGGTTAGGATGAGAGCTTACACTCTATAGGGGAGGGACAGACAGACAGGAGTGACACAGAGGAGAGACAGTGAGTGAGGAGCATAGAGCAGTGGGTTAGGATGAGAGCTTACACTCTATAGGGGAGGGGAGACAGACAGACAGACAGGGGTGACACAGAGAGGAGAGACAGTGAGTGAGTGAGTGAGTGAGTGAGTGAGGAGCATAGAGCGGTGGGTTAGGATGAGAGCTCACACTCTATAGGGGAGGGACAGACAGGGGTGACACAGAGGAGAGACAGTGAGTGAGGAGCATAGAGCGGTATGTTAGGAGGAGAGCTTACACTCTATTGGGGAGGGACAGACAGACAGGGGTGACACAGAGGAGAGACAGTGAGTGAGGAGCATAGAGCAGTGGGTTAGGATGAGAGCTTACACTCTATAGGGGAGGGACAGACAGACAGGGGTGACACAGAGGAGAGACAGTGAGTGAGGAGCATAGAGCGGTGGGTTAGGATGAGAGCTTACACTCTATAGGAGAGGGGCAGACAGGGGTGACACAGAGAAAAGAAACAGTGAGTGAGGAGCATAGAGAGGTGGGGGAATGAGAGCTTACACTCTATAGGGAGGGGCAGACAGACAGGGGTGACACAGAGGGGAGACAGTGAGTGAGGAGCATAGAGCAATGGCTAAAAAGAAGCGTGCTTTCAAAACATTTAATCTAATAATGGGGAGGAGTCATTCCAGTATAAGGATTGCAATAAAAAATTGAAAAAAATAATAAGGGCGGCTAAAGTTGTAAAAGAAAAGCAAATCGCTCTAGAGAGTAAAACCAATCCTAAAAAGTTGTTGGTTCCATGTTGGTTCCTTTTAATGACCTTATTTGCTTCAAGGAACTTTTGAATACCGTCCCTTAGAATACCTTCCAATACTTTCCCCACTATAGATGTAAGACTAACTGGTCTATAATTACCTGGTTCAGCTTTGCTCCCCTTTTTGAATATCGGCACTACCTCCGCTATACGCCAGTCTTTGGGAACCATACCCGATTTAACCGAATCCATGAAGATCAAATATAGAGGCCCATTAAAAGTTGAATTGGGATTTGATAGACAATGATAAAATAAAAGCGGAAATACTGAACAGTTTTTCCCCCCTCAGTATTCACCAGGGAGGATCAGACGGTGAGAGTAGTGCATAGCAATAGTGAAGGTAATGACTCTTGGCTTGATGTTTGTTAAAGTGAGGAAGTAGTCCTGGAGAGACTAAGCAACAAGAGGATTTTGGTTACCTGCCGGTAAATCCTTTTCTCGTAGTCCGTAGAGGATGCTGGGGTCCATATTAGTACCATGGGGTATAGATGGGTCCACCAGGAGCCATTGGCACTTTAAGAGTTTAATAGTGTGGGCTGGCTCCTCTCTCTATGCCCCTCCTACCAGACTCAGTCTAGAAACTGTGCCCGAGGAGACAACATACTTCGAGAGAAGGAATTACACAGATAGTGGCGAGATTCATACCAGCTCATACAAACATGAAAATCCGTCCAACATGCCGGAACAACTCAGCAACAGCTGAAACAGTAAACAACACAGAACTTACCTAGGAACCAGGTAACCCTGAACCATAAACCAATGCAGGAAACGAAGTGCTGGGCGGGCGCCCAGCATCCTCTACGGACTAAGAGAAAATAGGATTTTGGTTACCTACCGGTAAATCCTTTTCTCGAACGTCCTAGAGGATGCTGGGGTCCATATTAGTACCATGGGGATGTACCAAAGCTCCCAGTACGGGAGGGAGAGCGTGGAGGCCCCTGCAAGACTGCCTGACCAAACTGGAGGTCATCAGAGGCCAAAGTATCAAACTTGTAAAACTTGGCAAACGTGTTTGACCCAGACCAAGTAGCTGCTTGGCAGAGTTGTATCGCCGAGAAAAGCCTGGGCAGCCGCCCAGGAAAAACCCACTTTACGAGTAGAGTGGGCCTTTACGGATTTCGGACATGGCAATCCTGCCGTGGAATAAGCATGCTGGATAGTGAACCTGATCCAGCGTGAAATCGACTGCTTAGAAGCAGGACATCCAATTTTCTTTGGATCATAGAGGACAAACAGAGAGTCACTTTTCCTATGACGAGCCATCCTCTTCACGTAAATCTTCAAAGTCCTCACCACATTCAAGGCCTTTGAAGTAATTGAGGAGTCAGTAGCCACTGGCACCACAATAGGTTGATGTGGAAAGCCGACACAACCTTAGGTAGGAACTGTGGACGAGTCCTAAGTTCTGTCCTGTCTTCATGGAAGATCAGATAGGGGCTTTTACAAGATAAAGCCCCCAATTCCGACACGCGTCATGCAGAAGCCAAGGCCAACAAGGTGACTGCCTTCCACGTGAGAAACTTGAGATCAGCCTCCTGGAGAGGCTCAAACCAAGCAGATTGTAGGAACTGCAACACCACATCAAGTTCCCATGGAGCCGTAGGTGCCACAAAGGGAGGCTGGATGTGCAGAACCCCTTTCAAAAAGGTCTGAACCTCAGGAAGAACAGCCAATTGTTTTTGGAAGAAGATGGACAAAGCAGAGATCTGGACCTTGATGGAGCCCAGTCTCAGCCCCATATCCACCCCTGCCTGCAGAAAAAGGAGAAAACGACCAAGTTGAAACTCCACCGCCGGAAACTTCTTGGCCTCACACCAAGAAACATATTTCTTCCAAATGCGATGATAATGCTTAGACGTTACCCCCTTCCTGGCCTGTATCAGGGTAGGAATGACCTCACTCGGGATACCCTTCCGAGCTAAGATCTGGTGTTCAACCACCATGCCGTCAAACGACGCCGCTTTAAGTCTTGATAAGCAAACGGCCCCTGCAGAAGCATATCCTCCCGAAGAGGTAAAGGCCGTGGATGTTCCAGCAGAAGATCCAGCAGATCCGCGTACCAAGCCCTCCTTGGCCAGTCCGGAGCAATGAGGATTGCCAGAACCTTCTTCTTCTTACGAGTTGAAGAACCCTTGGTATCAGAGGAAGTGGAGGGAACACATACACTGACTTGAACACCCAAAGGTGTTACCAGTGCGTCCACCGCCACTGCCTGTGGGTCTCTTGACCTGGAACAGTACCTCTGTAGCTTCTTGTTGAGGCGGGAGGCCATCATGTCTATGTGAGGAACCCCCCACCAACCGGTTACCTCCTCGAACACCTCCGGATGGAGGCCCCACTCCCCTAGTGTCACGATCCGGGTATCTGGACGCCATTTCTTACCTATCAGATGCCTCCTAAGGCTGGCTCAGCGCTCCAGGACCGGATCCCATCTGTTATCCTGATGTGCACATTCCCGCATCCTCTCCTGTCTCTCTGGACGCAGTCACAGTAACGCCTTATACATCTGGCATGGCGTCTCCCGCGGCCTCCACCGCCGTCCCTGAGCTTCTGCATTCAGAGTGGCGATTACGTCAGCCGCGGCCTCCGCTGTGTCCGCGTGGTCGGATGTGCATCTGTCAGCCTGGCGTCTCCTGTCTCCGGTGGCCGGCGCCGCCATTACTGTTTTCCAGACCACATGGATTACAATCCAAACTTCCCTCCAAGTGTCTGCATGGGCGCAGCCATCTTGGATTCTGTCAGCTGATCATTCCTACCAATCCGTTGTCAGTATTATTAATTTGCATAATTGCCTAGCCAATGCCTTCCTTGCTGCAGGTATAAATAGGTTGTGCCTGAGCAAGGAAGGCGTCAGTGCTTTGGTTGTCAAACCTAGTTCCAGTTTGTCTCTCTTCTGTGAATGTCTTCCAGGTTCCAGCTCCTGTCTCCAGACTTCTGCTATAGAGACCCGCACCAGCATTCCATCTGCGGTGTAGCCTGACTCTCCGATCCATTCTGGACTCACCTGTTTCCAGCTACAACATCACCTGCTTCCAGCTTAGCTTCCAGCAGTGTACAGCTTCTCTTAAAGGGTCGGTGTCCTTTCTGCAGTTTACCACTCTCCATCGGTATTATTATTTCTCCGCTCTCAAATTCTACATTTCATCTACATTGCATCGCTCTCAAGCTTTATTTATTATTTAACTGGTTCCAGCCAGTATCCACTCCGTGCCAACACCTGTCTGGTTCTAACCAGTACCCACAGCAGCATTTTATCTACAGCAGTCCAGCTTTCCCTGGAACACCAGCTGGTACGACCCTGGGCTTTCCTCATTGCTACAGTTGAGCCTGGTAAGGACTTTCCAACTTGCAGATAATAAGAACTGTCTCATACCACCAGAGCTCTGTGGCCCCTGCCACCCTGTAGTACCCAGGAACTGTATTATTATTTCTCTGCTGATTTTTATGTTACTTTTTACTGCTTCTGTGATGCATGGAGTTTGTCATAAATAAATATCATTGACTTTTACTCAAGTTGTCGTGGTCACGCCTTCGGGCGGTTTCTCTTCATGTTACTTACATGTCCAGGGGTCTGATACAACCTCCCAGGTTCCGGTACATCTCAGCCCCTACAACTGAGGCTGCCTTCCGTCAGCTCAGGCCCTCAGTTGTGACAGTAAGCACTGACCTAATGAATCCAGCCGGAGACCAGGATCAAGCGGCCAGGCCGATGCAAGAACTGGCAGCCCGACTAGAACATCAGGAGGCTGCACAGGGCCACATCATCCGCTGTCTCCAGGATCTCTCTACTCGGCTGGATGGGATTCAGACAACTCTCCGTGGATCAGGCGCTTCTGGTGCGTCAACCACAGTGACTCCAGTTATAACCCCACCCACCTTACCCATTTCTGCTGCACGTCTTCATCTTCCAACGCCAGCAAAATTTGATGGATCTCCAAGATTCTGCAGGGGATTTCTCAACCAGTGTGAGATTCAGTTTGAGCTACAACCTGGCAATTTTCCCAGTGACCGTACAAAAATTGCCTACATCATCTCACTTCTCAGTGGCTCAGCCCTTGACTGGGCATCACCGTTATGGGAGAGGTCCGACACCCTGCTATCTTCTTACACTGCATTCGTGTCAACATTCAGGCGCATCTTCGACGAGCCAGGCCGGGTAACTTCAGCTTCGTCTGAGATTCTCCGTTTACGCCAGGGATCACATACTGTAGGACAATATCTTATACAGTTCCAGATCCTGGCATCTGAACTGGCATGGAACGACGAGGCCCTGTATGCTGCATTCTGGCATGGTTTATCCGAGCGTATTAAAGATGAGTTAGCTACCAGAGACTTACCCTCCAAGTTAGATGAGCTAATCTCACTTTGTACAAAAGTTGACTTACGTTTCAGAGAGAGAGCAACTGAGCGTGGAAGATCATCTGCTCCAAAATCTTCTGCTCCTCCTCCTCGCCAACTGTCACCAACTAAAGATGAACCCATGCAAATTGGCCGTTCCCGTTTAACTCCTGCTGAGCGCCGAAGACGTCTCTCCGAGTCTCTCTGTCTTTATTGTGCAGCTCCGTCTCACACCATTAATGCCTGTCCCAAACGTCCGGGACTCCAAGTCCTAGCTCGTCAAGGAGAGGGCCGGCTAGGAGTAATGATCTCCTCTCCATCTCCTCAAGATTGTAATCTCCCAGTCTCGCTTCAAGTTGCTCAACGTTATCAGAACGTCATTGCCCTCCTGGATTCCGGAGCAGCTGGGAACTTTATTACCGAAGCCTATGTTAAACGGTGGTCCCTACCCACCGAGAGACTTCCTTCCTCCTTTTCCTTAACTGCCGTGGATGGCAGTAAAATTTTTGATACAGTTATTGCTCTAAGGACTCTACCAGTTCGTCTGAGAGTGGGAGTTCTTCATTCCGAACTTATTTCACTTTTAGTGATTCCAAGAGCCACACATCCTGTGGTCCTGGGCCTTCCATGGCTCCGTCTTCACAATCCTACAATTGATTGGACGACTACGCAAATCCTGGCATGGGGTTCCTCCTGTGCTGAGACATGTTTGTTTAAAGTGTTGCCTGTCTGTTCTTCCTCCCCCAGGTCGTCTGATGTTCCACCTCCTCCATATCAAGATTTCACGGATGTGTTCAGTAAAGCTTCTGCTGATATCCTTCCTCCTCATAGAGAATGGGACTGCCCGATTGATCTCGTTCCAGGGAAGGTTCCACCTCGAGGCCGAACTTATCCGTTGTCTCTGCCAGAGACGCATTCTATGGAGGAATACATTAAAGAGAACCTAGCAAAGGGGTCCATTCGACCTTCTTCTTCTCCAGCCGGCGCAGGCTTCTTTTTTGTAAAAAAGAAAGATGGTGGTCTGCGGCCGTGCATCGACTACAGAGGTTTGAACGACATTACCATTAAGAACCGCTATCCTTTACCCCTGATTACTGAGCTCTTTGACAGAGTTAGCGGAGCTACCATCTTTACAAAGCTGGACTTGAGAGGTGCATACAATCTCATCCGGATCCGTGAGGGTGACGAGTGGAAGACCGCATTTAACACCCGTGACGGTCATTATGAGTACCTCGTCATGCCCTTCGGATTGAGCAATGCTCCAGCTGTCTTCCAGCATTTCGTCAATGAGATCTTCAGAGACATTCTATACCGTCATGTCGTGGTCTATCTAGACGATATCCTCATTTTTGCCAACAATTTAGAGGAACATCGTTTTTGGGTAAAGGAGGTTCTGTCCCGTCTCCGTGTCAATCATCTCTATTGCAAATTAGAGAAATGCGTCTTTGAAGTCAAGTCCATTCCGTTTCTAGGGTACATTGTGTCCGGTTCCGGACTAGAGATGGATCCTGAGAAACTACAAGCAATCCAGAATTGGCCGGTACCCTTAACCCTCAAAGGGGTCCAGAGGTTCTTAGGGTTCGCCAATTATTACCGAAAGTTTATACGAGACTTTTCCACCATTGTGGCGCCTATTACTGCTTTCACCAAGAAGGGTGCTAACCCGTCCAAGTGGTCTGAAGAAGCCATGCAAGCTTTTCATCTTTTAAAACAGAGGTTCATCTCTGCGCCTGTCCTGAAACAGCCTGACATCGACTCTCCTTTCATCCTAGAGGTGGATGCCTCCTCCGTTGGAGTAGGAGCGGTGTTATCTCAGAGGGCTAAAGATGGCCATTTACATCCTTGCAGTTTCTTCTCACGGAAGTTCTCCCCAGCGGAGCGCAACTATGCCATTGGCGACCAGGAGTTGCTAGCCATCAAGCTCGCTCTAGAGGAGTGGAGATATCTGTTGGAGGGAGCTTCTCATTCAATCACCATCCTTACAGACCACAAGAACCTTCTATATCTGAAAGGCGCACAATGTCTCAACCCTCGTCAGGCCAGATGGGCACTTTTCTTTTCCAGGTTCGACTTTAAACTCCAGTTCTGTCCGGGCTCTCAGAATCGCAAGGCCGATGCCCTTTCCCGCTCATGGGAGCAAGAAAATGAGTCAGAGTCTTCAGACAAGCATCCTATTATAAATCCGTTGGCATTCTCCACGGTAGGGATGGACTCTACGCCCCCATCAGGGAAAAGTTTTGTGAAGCCGACACTAAGGAAGAAGCTCATGCATTGGGCCCATGCTTCCCGCTTTGCCGGACATACAGGTATCCAAAAAACCCTGGAGTTTATCTCTAGGTCTTATTGGTGGCCAACTCTGAAAAAGGACGTTTTGGAGTTTATTGCATCTTGCCCAAAGTGTGCTCAACATAAAGTATCCCGCCAGTCGCCTGCGGGGCAACTGGTTCCACTATCTGTTCCCCGTCGACCATGGACCCATTTGTCGATGGATTTTATTACAGATTTGCCCATGTGCAACAAGTTTAATACCATCTGGGTGGTAGTTGACCGGTTCACCAAGATGGCACACTTCATTCCTCTCACCGGTCTTCCGTCAGCTTCCAAGTTGGCTCAAGTATTCATACAAGAGATCTTTCGACTCCACGGTCTTCCAGAAGAAATTATCTCAGATCGAGGAGTTCAATTCACAGCCAAATTCTGGCGAAGTTTATGTCAAGCCCTCCAAGTCAAGCTAAAGTTTTCCACGGCTTACCATCCTCAGACCAATGGTCAAACTGAGAGGGTGAATCAGGACTTGGAGTCCTTCCTCCGCATCTATGTGTCCTCCTCTCAAGATGACTGGGTTCAATTACTTCCCTGGGCCGAGTTCTGTCATAACAACCAGTATCATTCTTCATCTTCTTCAACACCATTCTTCACCAACTTTGGATTCCACCCTAAAGTCCCTGAGTTCCAACCGCTTCCAGCAACTTCTGTTCCCGCAGTGGATATCACCTTGCATCAGTTTGCCAATATCTGGAAGAGTGTACGATCAGCTCTGCTCAAGGCATCGTTCAGGTACAAGAAGTTTGCGGATAAGAAGCGTCGAGCAGTTCCTGCTCTCAAGGTGGGTGATCGGGTATGGTTATCCACGAAGAATTTGAGGTTAAGAGTTCCCAGTATGAAGTTTGCACCTCGCTACATCGGTCCTTTTAAAATTGATCAAGTCATCAATCCTGTTGCTTACAGACTCCAGTTGCCTCCCTTCTTAAAGATACCCAGGACGTTCCATGTTTCCCTGTTGAAACCGCTAATCTTGAATCGGTTTCATTCCTCACTTCCTCCAACTCCGAAAGTCCAAACTCAACGAGGCGTTGAGTATGAAGTAGCCAAGATCCTGGACTCACGTCACCGTTACGGTCAACTTCAGTATCTTATTGACTGGAAGGGTTATGGCCCTGAGGAACGTTCATGGACCAATGCTTCTGATGTCCATGCTCCTGCCTTGGTCCGGAGATTCCATTCCAAGTTTCCTCAAAAGCCAAAGAAGTGTCCTGGGGCCACTCCTAAAGGGGGGGGTGCTGTCACGATCCGGGTATCTGGACGCCATTTCTTACCTATCAGATGCCTCCTAAGGCTGGCTCAGCGCTCCAGGACCGGATCCCATCTGTTATCCTGATGTGCACATTCCCGCATCCTCTCCTGTCTCTCTGGACGCAGTCACAGTAACGCCTTATACATCTGGCATGGCGTCTCCCGCGGCCTCCGCCGCCGTCCCTGAGCTTCTGCATTCAGAGTGGCGATTACGTCAGCCGCGGCCTCCGCTGTGTCCGCGTGGTCGGATGTGCATCTGTCAGCCTGGCGTCTCCTGTCTCCGGTGGCCGGCGCCGCCATTACTGTTTTCCAGACCACATGGATTACAATCCAAACTTCCCTCCAAGTGTCTGCATGGGCGCAGCCATCTTGGATTCTGTCAGCTGATCATTCCTACCAATCCGTTGTCAGTATTATTAATTTGCATAATTGCCTAGCCAATGCCTTCCTTGCTGCAGGTATAAATAGGTTGTGCCTGAGCAAGGAAGGCGTCAGTGCTTTGGTTGTCAAACCTAGTTCCAGTTTGTCTCTCTTCTGTGAATGTCTTCCAGGTTCCAGCTCCTGTCTCCAGACTTCTGCTATAGAGACCCGCACCAGCATTCCATCTGCGGTGTAGCCTGACTCTCCGATCCATTCTGGACTCACCTGTTTCCAGCTACAACATCACCTGCTTCCAGCTTAGCTTCCAGCAGTGTACAGCTTCTCTTAAAGGGCCGGTGTCCTTTCTGCAGTTTACCACTCTCCATCGGTATTATTATTTCTCCGCTCTCAAATTCTACATTTCATCTACATTGCATCGCTCTCAAGCTTTATTTATTATTTAACTGGTTCCAGCCAGTATCCACTCCGTGCCAACACCTGTCTGGTTCTAACCAGTACCCACAGCAGCATTTTATCTACAGCAGTCCAGCTTTCCCTGGAACACCAGCTGGTACGACCCTGGGCTTTCCTCATTGCTACAGTTGAGCCTGGTAAGGACTTTCCAACTTGCAGATAATAAGAACTGTCTCATACCACCAGAGCTCTGTGGCCCCTGCCACCCTGTAGTACCCAGGAACTGTATTATTATTTCTCTGCTGATTTTTATGTTACTTTTTACTGCTTCTGTGATGCATGGAGTTTGTCATAAATAAATATCATTGACTTTTACTCAAGTTGTCGTGGTCACGCCTTCGGGCGGTTTCTCTTCATGTTACTTACATGTCCAGGGGTCTGATACAACCTCCCAGGTTCCGGTACATCTCAGCCCCTACAACTGAGGCTGCCTTCCGTCAGCTCAGGCCCTCAGTTGTGACACCTAGATGGAGATCGTGTCTGCTGAGGAAGTCTGCTTCCCAGTTGTCTACGCCCGGAATGAAGATTGCCGACATCGCCACCGCGTGCCTTTCTGCCCAGATGAGGATCTTTGACACCTCTGCGATGGCAGCTCTGCTCTTCGTTCCACCTTGTCGGTTTATGTAGACCATTCTGGCTCTCTAGCTGGGATCTGTGCTAAAACTGTGCAATCCTGATTACATGGTATGGAGTCCTCCTGGGAGGACAAATCCTCTGCAGCATATGACACATTGTCCCTAGACATGTTACCACACACACACACACACACACACACACACACACACACACACACACACACACACACACACACACACACCACCCCACAAACACACAGTATTTTGTAGGCAGAGTTTCCCCCCAAGAAAGGCAGAGAGACACAGAGATTGGAGCCAACCCACACACAGCGCTTTTTAGGCAAAGGGAGCCCCTTCCCAGCGCTGACTGTGTCCCTTAATAGGTGACACAGCCTATTATGCAGCCTCCCCTCCCTTCTACAGCCCCCCTGGTACCGTACAGACTGCTGGAGAAAGCTCTAGAGGGACCTGGATCCAGTGGATAGCGACTGCAGGCAGGAAAAATGCCGCTGAATGTTGCTGGGTCCGCTGTGAGGAGAAGCTCCGCCCCCTTCAATGGCGCCGGCTTCCCGCTCTCAAGAAGATTATACTGGCCTGGAGGATTTGGCTGACCTGGATCCGCAGACCCCGACATGCAGGAAACGACCAGTGCAGGGTCCGGAGCTGGCCCAAGGCGCTTTCCCCCAGCGCTGCACCAAGGTACCTCTGAGCCATCCAGGAGCGTGGTTAAGAGTGCGCGCCTAACCCTCTAGCCGCCCCCTTCACACTGTTCCCCCGCTTGCAAGGGGGGACAGTGACTCACTCGCCATCTTCAGCTCCTGAGGGGGTGGCGGCCAGCTGGCGGGGCGCGATCGGACCCCTCTGGAGCTAGTGCCCAGTCAGCGGGAGCAGTGGCTCAAGACCCCGCGGGGCGGACACTGCTCCCCCCCCCCTCAGTCCCACGCTGCAGGGAGGCTGTTGCCAACATCCTCCCTGTAAAATAAAAAAACTGAAAAGGAAGAAATAAACTCTTTTACTAAGAGAACTCTGTAGAGCTCCCCTAGTTGTGACCGGCTCCTACTGGCACATTTTCTAAACTGAGTCTGGTAGGAGGAGAATAGAGGGAGGAGCCAGCCCACACTATTAAACTCTTAGAGTGCCAATGGCTCCTGGTGGACCCGTCTATACCCCATGGTACTAATATGGACCCCAGCATCCTCTAGGACGTTAGAGAAATAAAGATTAATAAATCACCAGGCCCAGATAGTTTTCATTCGAAGGTTATTATGGAGCTTAGGTCGCAGCTAGCAAAACCCCTGTATTTGATTTTCCATAGTTTAATTAGATCAGGCATGGTACCAAAGGATTGGCGCATAGCTGAGGTAGTGCCTTTATTTAAAAAGGGAACTAAAAAGAATCCTGGGAACTATAGACCAGTTAGTTTAACCTCTATAGTAGGTAAAATATTGGAAGGTATTTTGAGGGATAGCATAGAGGATTATCTGCAGACTAATAAGATTATTAGCAAGAGTCAGCATGGGTTTGTGAGGGAAAGATCATGTCAAACCAACTTAATTAGCTTCTACGAGGAAGTGAGCGAGAATCTTCACCAGGGAAAAGCAGTGGACGTGGTGTATTTAGATTTTGCAAAAGCCTTCGATACAGTGCCTCACAGGAGACTGATTATCAAATTAAGAGAACTTGACCTAGGATATACTATTTGTACATGGATAGGTAATTGGCTGGATAACAGAGTACAACGAGTAGTGGTCAACGGGATGTTCTCCAGCTGGGCACCAGTAGTCAGCAGAATACCACAAGGGTCCGTCATTCCGAGTTGATCGCTAGCTGAAAATGTTCGCTGCGCAGCGATGATGCAAAAAAGGCACTTCTGCGCTTGCGTATGCGGCGCAATGCGCACGCGCGACATACTTTCACAACGGCCGAAGTAGTTTAACACAAGGTCTAGCGAAGCTTTTCAGTTGCACTGCTGGCCGCAGAGTGATTGATAGGAAAGGGGCGTTTCTGGGTGTCAACTGACGGTTTTCAGGGAGTGTTCGAAAAATCACAGGCGTGCCAGGAAAAACGCAGGTATGGCTGGGCGAACGTAGGGCGTGTTCGTGACGTCAAAACAGGAACTGAACAGTCTGAAGTGATCGCAAGCGCTGAGTAGGTCTGGAGCTACTCTGAAACTGCACAATTTTTTTTGTAGTCGCTCTGAGATCCTTTCGTTCGCACTTCTGCTAAGCTAAGATACACTCCTAGAGGGCGGCGACTTAGCGTTTGCACGGCAGCTAAAAGCAGCTAGCGAGCGATCAACTCGGAATAACCCCCTTGGCCCGCTACTGTTCAACATATTTATTAATGATCTAGGAATAGGCCTGGAAAGCACAGTGTCAATCTTTGCAGATGATACTAAACTGTGTAAGGTAATTAATTTAGAAAGCGATGTGGAGTCTCTACAGAATGACTTATCTAAACTTGAAACCTGGGCATCTAAATGGGGAATGAGGTTCAATATAGAAAAATGCAAAGTTATGCATTTTGGGACAAAAAACACACTTGCATCCTACACTGTAAATGGGGAAAATATAGGGGAAACTGTGGTGGAAAAAGATTTGGGGGTACTCATAGATAATAGGCTTAATAACACTACACAATGTCAAACTGCAGCAAAGAAGGCAAGTAAAGTGCTAGCGTGCATAAAACGGGGCATTGAGAAAAGGGACGAAGAGTTCAAAGGCGCGCTACTACATTGATTAAAGGGTTACAGACTCTGGAGTACGAGGAAAGACTTACTAGGTTATATATGTATATACTGGAAAAGAGGCGCCTAAGAGGAGACATTATTTATATCTTCATATATGTAAAGGGTCATTACAAGGAATTAGCAGGGGATTTGTTTATTAAAATAACTCTGTATAGGACACGTGGGCACTTGCTGAGGCTAGAGGAGAGGAAATTCTATACACAACGTAGGAAAGGGTTCTTCACGGTAAGGGCAATAAAGATTTGGAACTCCCTGCCGGAGAAGGTAATAATGGCGGACTCTGTAAATGCATTTAAAAACGGATTGGACAAATTTCTAACTGGAAAAAGTATCCAGGGCTATAGCATTTAATATAGGGGGTCATTCAAACCAGATCGCTGCTGTGCGTTTTCGCACAGCAGCGATCAGGTCTGAAGTGTGCATGTGCCGGTGCCACAGTGCGCCGACGCATGGCTGACAGCCGACGGCTGTCAGCCTAGTGATCGCCTCTGCCTGATTGACAGGGAGAGGCATTCGCTGGGTGGGAGGGGGTGGGACGGCGGCATTAAGCCAACGTTTAGGGGGTGCGGTCCAGCCAACACAGGCGTGGTCGGACTGTGCCGGGCCACGGCGGGTGCGCGACGAGTAGCTCCTGGCCAGCGCGCAGGAGCTGCGCTGGTTAGGGGCTACTCCTGAAGTACAAAAGCATCGCCGCTGACATGCGGGGTGGACTAGCCCTGCGCTGGGCGTTACCCTGCATGTCTGTGTGCCTGATCGTATCCCTGCGGGTCAGGTCTGAATTAGGCCCATAGTGACATTGATCTGGGAGCGGTAGAATCGTAGTAAACCATTACTCCAGCAGGCGCATTATAATATGCACAGCGTAACACAGAATACAGCTTGTACCCGATGGGCATTTTACCTCTTTTCCACCTCACTGACTATGTAACTATGTAATATGAGCATTATCACATGCCCGTTCTCTCTGCGCATACATTTGTCATAACCACTCACTGTAGCCTGGTGCCGGTGGCTGATGAGAAAACAAATCTGCTGTTCAGATTACTCTTCAAGGAAAACAAATTCTGTTTCAGACGTATTCACTTCTTAAGCACTTTCCATCCGGAGATAAACGTATGATTGTATTTCTGTGACCGTGTGATCATATTGTATCTGTCATCACCTACAGACACTTCTCTGCACTACCGGCAGATAATCGCAGTGAAGCTGCGGATGGGCCTACGCCCGTTTTTCTAGTGTAACATATGCTAATTTGTACTGCGCATGCCACAATAAAATGCGCACTCCTATGTCCGTATGCGGATTTGGTGAAGTGTAACATAGTGGAGTAACGTAAGGCAGGTTGGTATAACCCACACAGAGACACAGGTACGTCTGTCAGTAGCCAGCTGCTTCTGATTGGCTGATTATGGACCTATCACTGATGCCCATGGCCGTGCCTATATTATATGACACAATGGGTGAGTTTTATCATTCATGTTTTGTTTCTTTATCTTGTAAGGCGGAATATTAGAGCTGCTCTATTATAAGTACATAAAACAAGGCGGCGAGTACTGAATGTATTTTGCTAGTAAAACAACGGTTATTAATCATTCCTGTGCTTATGGCCCGGGCGGGTGTCAGTGTATCTGGGTGTAAGCACATAAGTCGGGTCCACATGCGACTAGAGGAAAAATGGCTGCGGCTCAGCACGCGGTGTACATACGCTATTTGTACAGGGCGGTCTGTTCCTGCATGCACGTGTCATCAGTTCCTGTGTCTCCAGCTGAAAGTGCAGCAAGATGTTCCATTTAGCTGATGCCTATATAGATTCCTTTCATTGACGCGGTTTCTCCTCAGATTCCCATCTGCAGACATGAAATCTCCGCTGCGCGAGGTGGGAGCAGCAAGTACAGAGGAGGAAGAGAGGCGCAAAGAAAGCGAGACAGAGCCCAGCGTCAAACATCAGACGCGGAGTGAGAAGGATTCTGGCTACTCAGGTACATGGCTGACCTATAACACAGAGCATCCATCTTATCCCACATACCCCGTACTATTCCCATAGCTGGTCCTGTTCCACTCACACGTACCCTAACAAGCGTCATGCCAGAGACTTCTGTGAGAATAATGCACCGCACACACTATGACGAGATAATAATGTTCTCTGTTTTATGCCATTAACTCTACATCACTGTGAGACAGACCGGTATCCCCCTGAGATAACCCACCCAAATACTATCTACATACAAGATTTCCTATATATGGCATAGACAAACCCCACCATAAAAGAGAGCAACCTTCCTACACTACCACCCTCACCATCTTCTCTCTCTAATCCTCCACTATTATCTCCTATCTCTAATCCTTCACTACTACCCTCACCATCTTCTATCTCTAATCCTCCACTAACATTATCTCCTATCTCTAATCCTTCACTGATATCTACACTACCATCCTCACCATCTTCTATCTCTAATCCTCCACTAACATCTCCTATCTCTAATCCTTCACTGATATCTACACTACCATCCTCACCATCTTCTATCTCTAATCCTCCACTAACATTATCTCCTATCTCTAATCCTTAACTAACACCCTCACCATCTTCTCTCTCTAATCCTCCACTAACATCTCCTATCTCTAATCCTTCACTAACACCTAGACTATCACCCTCACCATCTTCTCTCTCTAATCCTCCACTATTATCTCCTATCTCTAATCCTTCACTAATATCTACACTACCATCCTCACCATCTTCTATCTCTAATCCTCCACTAACATTATCTCCTATCTCTAATCCTTCACTAACACCTAGACTATCACCCTCACCATCTTCTCTCTCTAATCCTCCACTATTATCTCCTATCTCTAATCCTTCACTAATATCTACACTACCATCCTCACCATCTTCTATCTCTATTCCTCCACTAACATTATCTCCTATCTCTAATCCTTCACTAACACCCTCACCATCTTCTATCTCTAATCCTCCACTATTATCTCCTACCTTTAATCCTTCACTAACTCCTACACTACCACCTTCACCATCTTCTCTATCTAATCCTCCACTAACATCTCCTATCTCTAATCCTTCACTAATATCTACACTACCACCCTAACCATCTTCTCTATCTAATCCTCCACTAACATCTCCTATCTCTAATCCTTCACTACTACCCTCACCATCTTCTATTTCTAATCCTCCACTAACATTATCTCCTACCTCTAATCCTTCACTAATATCTACACTACCATCCTCACCATCTTCTATCTCTAATCCTCCACTATTATCTCCTATCTCTAATCCTTCACTAACACCTACACTACCACCTTCACCATCTTCTCTATCTAATCCTCCACTAACATGTCCTATCTCTAATCCTTCACTAATATCTACACTACCACCCTAACCATCTTCTCTATCTAATCCTCCACTAACATCTCCTATCTCTAATCCTTCACTACTACCCTCACCATCTTCTATTTCTAATCATCCACTAACATTATCTCCTATCTCTAATCCTTCACTAACACCTACACTATCACCCTCACCATCTTCTCTATCTAATCCTCCACTAAAAATATCTCCTATCTCGAATCCTTCACTAACTCCTACACTATCACCCTCACCATCTTCTCTATCTAACCTCCACTAATATTATTTCTTATCTCTA
The DNA here is from genome assembly GCF_028390025.1 of Pseudophryne corroboree. NCBI lineage: Eukaryota > Metazoa > Chordata > Amphibia > Anura > Myobatrachidae > Pseudophryne > Pseudophryne corroboree. The sequence goes on from NC_086451.1 coordinate 489,507,791, forward strand.
ATCCTTCACGAACATCTACACTACCATCGTCACACCTTCTCTATCTAATCCTCCACTAACATTATCTCATATCTCTAATCCTTCACTAACACCTACACTACCACCCTCACAATCTTCTCTATCTAATCCTCCACTAACATCTCCTATCTCTAATACTTCACTACCACCCTCACCATCTTCTATCTCTAATCCTCCACTAACATTATCTCCTATCGCTAATCCTTCACTAACACCAACACTAACACCCTCACCATCTTCACTATCTAATCTTCTACTAACATTATCTCCTATCTCTAATCCTTCACTAACACCTACACTACCACCCTCACCATCTTCTATCTCTAATCCTCCACTATTATCTCATCTCTAATCCTTCACTGATATCTACACTACCATCCTCACCAGCTTCTATCTCTAATTCTCCACTAACATTATCTCCTATCTCTAATCCTTCACTAACACCTACACTACCATCCTCACCATCTTCTCTCTCTAATTCTCCACTAACATTATCTCCTATCTCTAATCCTTCACTAACACCCTCACCATCTTCTCTCTCTAATCCTCCACTAACATTATCTCCTATCTCTAATCCTTCACTAACACCTACACTACCATCCTCACCATCTTCTCTCTCTAATCCTCCACTAACATCTCCTATCTCCAATCCTTCACTACCACTCTCAACGTTTTCTCTCTCTAATCCTTCACTAACACCTACACTACCACCCTCACCATCTTCTCTATCTAATCCTCCACTAACATTATCTCCTATCTCTAATCCTTCACTAACACCTACACTACCATCCTCACATCTTCTCTCTCTAATCCTCCACTAATGTCCACATTGCTACCCTCATAATTTCCTATCTCTAATCCTTCACTACCACCCTCACCATTTTCTCTCTAATCCTTCACTAACATTATCTCCTATCTCTAATCCATTACTAACACCTACACTACCATCCTCCCCATCTTCTATCTCTAATCCTCCACTAACATTATCTCCTACCTCTAATCCTTCACTACCATCCTCGCCACCTTCACTCTCTAATCCTTCACTAATATCTACCACTACCACCCTCACCATCTTCTCTCTAATCCTCCACTAACATTATCTCCTATCTCTAATCCTCTACTAATATCTACATTTCTACCCTCATTATTTCCTATCTTTAATCCTTCACTAACACCTACACTATCATTCTCACATCTTCTCTATCTAATCCTCCACTAATATTATCTCTCTCTAATCCTTCACTAACATCTACACTACCATCCTCAAATCTTCTCTATCTCATCCTCCACTAATATTATCTCCTATCGCTAATCCTTCACTAACATCTATACTACCATCCTCAAATCTTCTCTATCTAACCTCCACTAATATTATTTCTTATCTCTAATCCTTCACGAACATCTACACTACCATCGTCACACCTTCTCTATCTAATCCTTCACTAACATTGTCATATCTCTAATCCTTCACTAACACTTACACTACCACCCCCACCATCTTCTCTATCTAATCCTTCACTAACATTATCTCCTATCTCTAATCCTTCACTAACACCTACGCTGCTACCCCACCATCTTCTCTAATCCTCAACTAACATTATCTCCTATCTCTAATCCTTCACTAACACCTTCACTACCACCCTCATCTCTCTCTAATCCTCTACTAACATTATCTCCTATCTGTAACCCTTCACTAACACCTACATTGCCATCCTTACATCTTCACTATCTAATCCTTCGCTAACTTTATCTCCTATCTCTAATCATTCACTAACATCTACACTACCACCCTCACCATCTTCTCTCTCTAATTCTCCACTAACATTATCCCTATCCTTCACCAGCACCTACACTACCACCCTCACAATCTTCTCTATATAATCCTCCACTAACATTATCTCTATCTCTAATCATTCACTAACACCTACACTACCACCCTCACCATCTTCTCTCTCTAATCCTCCACTAACATTATCTTCTATCCTTGACTAACACCTACACTATCATCCTCACTCATCTGTGAGGACCCCCAGGTCTATGTGTGCACCAAACGGGCCTATACCTCACGCAGGGCACCCTGGTTCCTTCTCCGAGTCCTACAGGTTGTACAGGACACACTATAGCAATGGTACAAAATGATACCTTTATTTTACACACACCAGATATACATGTACAATCAGTAAATACAATTAGAATGGCCATCTGTATTAATGCCACTCTGAGAATCTTGCCATGTCCCAGCCACATGAGCCTGTGGAGTCCCCGGGACAACAGCTGAGACTCCCCACTTCTGGCATCTAAGCCTTCAGGAACTGCACTTCCTCCCTAGTCCCTGCCACCATGGATTGGCTGGCCTCTGCATTCCAACATATAAGGCAATTCCAGGGCCATATGCTGTAACCAGGTACATTCCACAGCAGGTGGGGCTCTGGCTAGAAGTGGTCAGCAGCCCAGGCACTGGTCTCCTGGATACACATGACAGGGAGAGGTGGATGTTCTCTTCCCAAGCATCCTTACACCACATATCACAGAAAACCACACATTGCAAAGCACAATGCCATATCAATATATAGTCAAGTCTAAACATGTCACATGCATCTGTAAGTAATGGGATGTAGTTATGTGATCGCAGCGGCTGAGTACGTTCTGGGCAACTCGGAAACGGAACAACGTTTTTTTGTACTGCCCGGCTGCACATGCGATCGCACACTTGCAAAGAAAACATACACTCCCCTATATGCGTGACTATCTGATCGCAGCACTGCAAAAAATAGCTAGCGAGCGATCAACTCGGAATGACCCCCAATATTCTCTGATAGGCACAACCATATAACAAGAGGGACCATTTCCCACACCTAATACATATAGAAAATGACCCTCTCCTATTTGCCAGTTCTCCCTGCCTTCATATGCTGAGAAGCAGGAACAAGCTGTAAAAAGTAAACTCTCTGGCTTACTACTCAGGAATGAGCCAAACTGCAGGTTTGGTAATAATCTCAGGGGCCAGTTAGTAGATGACGTGACGATCCATCTCTAATCATCCACTAACATCTACATTGCTACCTTCATTATCTCCTCTCTCTAATCCTTCACTAACACCTACAGTACCATCCTCAAATCTACTCTTTCTAATCCTAACATCTACACCACCCTCACTACTAACATCTACACTACCCTCATCATCTCCTATCTCTAATCCTTCACTAACACCTACAGTACCATCCTCAAATCTGCTCTATCTAATCCTAACATCTACACCACCCTCACTACTAACATCTACACTACCCTCATCATCTCCTATCTCTAATCCTTCACTAACACCTACAGTACCATCCTCAAATCTGCTCTATCTAATCATAACATCTACACCACCCTCACTACTAACATCTACACTACCCTCATCATCTCCTATCTCTAATCCTTCACTAACACCTACAGTACCATCCTCAAATCTGCTCTATCTAATCCTAACATCTACACCACCCTCACTACTAACATCTACACTACCCTCATCATCTCCTATCTCTAAATCTTCACTACTAATATCTACACTACCACCCCATCATCTCATCTCTAATCATGTAACATCCACACTAGTACCTTAATTGATCTCTAATCCTTCACTACAGCTACACTACTACCCTCATCATCTATCTCTAATTATCCACCAACATCTACAGTACACTACTACCCTCATCAGTTCCTATCTCTAATTCTCCACTTCCACCCTTATCATCTCCTCTAATCCTCCACTAATATCTGCATTACCACCCTCATCATCTAACTTTAATCCAATACTAACATCTACACTACCACCATCATCTCATATCTCTAATCCCCCACTACATATACACTGCCACCCTCTTAATTTCCTCTCTAGTCCTCGACTAACGTCTGTCCTGCCACTCTCAATATATATCTCTAATCCACCATTACTAACATCTGTACTACTAGCCATATCAGCTCTCTTTTATACTCCACTACTAACATCTACAGTACCACCCTCATCATATCTTATATCTAATACTCCACTGCTAATATCTACACTACCACCTCCTGATCTCGTATCTCTAATTATCCACCACTACCCTCAGTATCTCTTATAATCCTCCAAACTACTAACCTCATCATCTGCCATCTCTAATAATTCACTAACAGCATATACACTTCTGTCCCATCACCTATCTCTAATCCTCCACTACTATCCCCATCATCTCCAGTCACCCACTGCTAATATCTACACCACCCTCATCCTGTCTCAACTCTAATTCTCCAATACTAACAGCATCTACACTACCACCCCATCATCTTCTATCTCTAATCTAGCAATACTAACATTTACACTACCACCCCCATCATATATCTCTAATCCTACACTACCACCCTCATTCTATCCTATCTCTAATCTTCCACTAACATCTACACTACCACCCCCATCATCTACCTCTAATCCTACACTACCACCCTCATTCTATCCTATCTCTAATCTTCCATTAACATCTACACTACCACCCCCATCATCTACCTCTAATCCTTCACTACACACATCTACACTACCACCCTCATCATCTCTCTAATCCTACACTACCACCCTCATTCTATCATATCTCTAATCTTCCATTAACATCTACACTACCACCCCCATCATCTACCTCTAATCATACACTACCACCCTCATCATAGCCTATCTCTAATCTTCCACTAAAATATACACTACCACCATCATCTAATAATCCACTAACATCTACACTACCACCCCATCATCTACATCTAATCCTACACTACCACCCTCATTCTAGCCTCTCTCTAATCTTCCACTAACATGTACACTACCACCCCCATCATCTACCTCTAATCCTTCACTACACACATCTACACTACCACCCTCATCCTCTTTCATTTTACACTACCACCCTCATCATATCCTATTGCTAATCTTCCACTAACATCTACACTGCCACCCCCATCATCTACCTCTAATCATACACTACCACCCTCATCATAGCCTATCTCTAATCTTCCACTAACATCTACACTACCATCATCTAATAATCCACTAACATCTACACTACCACTCTACTCATATCCTATCTCTAATCTTCCACTAACATTTACACTACCACCCCATCATCTACCTCTAATCCTTAACTACCACCCTCATTCTATCCTATCTCTAATCTTCCACTAACATCTACACTACCACCCCCATCATCTACCTCTAATCCTTAACTACCACCCTCATTCTATCCTATCTCTAATCTTCCACTAACATCTACACTGCCACCCCCATCATCTACCTCTAATCCTACACTACATACATCTACACTACCACCATCATCATCTACCTCTAATCCTTTACTAACATATGTACTACTACCCTAACCATCTCCTATCTCTAATCCTCCACTAACATCTACATGATCATTCCCATCATCTATCATCTCTAGTCCTCCATTACTAACCTCTACACTACTATCTTCATCATTTATCTCTAATTGCCCACTACTAACAGCTACACTACCACCCTCACCATCTTCTATCTCTAATACTCAATGAACATCTGCAATGCTACCCTCATTTGTCCTCTCTCTAATCCTTCACTAACACCAACACTACTACCCTCACCATCTCCTATCTCTAATCCTCAACTACTAACATCTACACTACCACCATCATCACTTTATGGTATAATGGTTTAGCACTGGGTCATGGGTTCGATTCCCACCATGGCCCTAAGAGGGTCACCACTTAATACTTTAGCCCAGTTGGACTACTTACCATTGACCACAACTCTATGCTCTCCATTTTCCAACCAATTTTTAACCCAAGTACAAATTGTGTTTCCCATACCGAGCTCTCTTAGTTTATGTATCAACCTCATGTGCAGCACAAAGTCAAAGGCTTTAGCAAAATGTAAAAATAGCACATCCACTGCGTTTCCCAAGCTAATTAGGTTTGTTTGACAAGATCTTAGTAATAATCTTGCAGGACCCCAAGTACTCCTGAATGCTTTCCCTTAATATACCTTCTAATATTTTCCGCACTATAGATGTCAGACTTACCGGTCTATAATTTCCAGGATGAGTTTTGCTTCCCTTTATAAATAATGGCACTACATCTGCTATTCGCCAGTCCCTCGGTACCAATCCTGATGTAATTGAATCATTGAAGATTAAGTATAGAGGCTTTGCTGTTTCTGAGATTGGCTCCATTAAAACTCTAGGGTGAAATCTATCCGGGCCAGGAGATTTATTAATCTTAATTTTGTTGTCTCTCACGGACTACTTCTACGCTCAACCGAGTATTGGGTGATGGGGCATTACCATTTACGTTATTATATAGTATTCCCACCATTTGGTCCTCTGTAGTAAAGACCGACATAAAAAATTCATTAAATTTTTCTTTTTCCAAGTCGTCAATAATCAGAACCCCAACTCACTTTTTACTAGTCCTATATTTTCCTTTTTCAGCCTTTTCTTTGATGTACTTTAAGAACTTTTTTGGGTTTGTTCTGCTTTCCTTTGCGATTTGCTTTTCATTATCTATTTTAGCAGTTCTGATTTCCTTTTTACATTATTACATTCATTATAGTAGAGAAATGACCCCTCATTCCCATCTGACTTGAACACTTTGAAAGCACGCCTCGTTTTCCATTTCTACCCTTGCCTTCTTGTTAAGCCACATCGGTTTATACTTTGTACTCTTGCCTTTGCTGTCCATGGGTATTGAACTCACGCGTATATTTTTCTAGCAACATTTTAAAATCATTCCACATTTCAACAGTGTTCTTACCCTTAAACAATGTGTCCCAACCTACGTCCTTTATAGCATTCTTAAGCGTGGTAAAATTTGCCTGTCTAAAATTAAAAGTCTTAGTCGCGCTTTTACATTGCTGGTTTTGGAAACTTATGGGCCGATTCAAACCTGATCGCTAGGCTGCGTTATCTCACAGCCTGCGATCAGGTCTGATCTGCGCATGCGTATGCACCGCACTGTGCAGGCGAGATGGGCCGCAGCAACGGGAATTGCCAGTCAGCGACAGGATGGTGCGAAAATTCTGAACGCACCGGCGATCGCAAGGTGATTGACAGGAAGAGGGTGTTTGTGGGTGGCAACTGACCGTTTCCAGGGAGTGTCCGGAAAAATGCAGGGAGGACCCGGCGTTTTGAGGGAGGGTTTTTGACGTCAGCTCCGGCCCTGATCATTGCAGCGGCTGAGTAAGTCCTGGGCTGCGCAGAGACTGCACAAACATCCAGCAAAAGCGAACGCACACCTGCACACACACAATACCCTTCTCCTGTAGGTCGGCGACTACCTGATCGCAGGGATGCAAAAAACGCACCCTAGCGCTCAGGTCTGAATTACCCCCTTATTTGGAATGAGACCATGGACTTGATCACTGTTACCCAATGTCTCCCTTACCTTGATATTTTACATCGCCCCCACATTATTGGTTATTACTTGGTCCAGTATATTTCTATTTCTAGTTGGTTCCTCAAATACTTGGAACAAGCAGTGATCTTTTATTATGGGTAAAACCCTATTACCCCTAGCTGTATCACATGACTCGTGTATCCACTTTATGTCAGGATGATTGAAAACCCCCATAACGAACACTTCCCCCATTCCGGCAGCCTTTTCTATTTGCTGTAAGAGCTGCTCTTCCTCAGTCACACAATGGGGGTCATTCCGAGTTGTTCGCTCGTTGACGATGTTTGCAACGGAGCGATTAATGCGAAAATGTGCATGCGCATGGTACGCAGTGCGCATGCGCTAAGTATTTTAGCTCAAAACTTAGTAGATTTACTCACGGCAGAACGAAGAAATTTCAACGTTGAAGTGATCGTAGTGTGATTGACAGGAAGTGGGTGTTTCTGGGCGGATACTCAGCGTTTTCACGGCGTTTGCGGAAAAACGCAGGTGTGCCAGGGAAAAACGCGGGAGTGGCTGGAGAAACGGGGGAGTGTCTGGGCGAACGCTGGGTGTGTTTGTAACGTCAAACCAGGAACGAAAAGGACTGAGCTGGTCGCAATGGCAGAGTAAGTCTGGAGCTACTCAGAAACTGCGGGGTAATCGTTCCGAGAAAATTAGCGAATCTTTCGTTCGCAATTCTCCTATGCTATGATACACTCCCAGTAGGCGGCGGCCTAGCGTGTGCAATGCTGCTAAAAGCAGCTAGCGAGCGAACAACTCGGAATCACCCCCCATATCGGGTGACTATGTTATCCCCTGTACCCTCAGAAATAATTTCCTTTAAATAAGGTTTTAATAAAGGCCTGACGTAGAGACATACTCCTCCTCCCCTCTTGTTAGCCCTGTCTCTCCTGAAGAGGGTATAGCCTTCTAAGTTAACTGCCCAGTCAGGAGGATCATCCCACCATGTTTCAGTAATACCTATAACATCACACTGCTCGCTCATTGCTAACACACCCAATTCCCCCTTTTGCCTGACCGGCTTCTTGCGTTTGCCAACATGCATTTTAGGTTAGTAAAACCTTCTTCTGTATATTCTCGCTTTGATATATTTTTTTCTGGTTTGTTGATTACTTGGTTTACCATTATTGGCTGTCCTCCCCCCTCCCCCCCCATTGTTCTTAATACAACCCTTAATACTTTTCTCACTGAGCATCCCATAATTTCTAGCTATTCCCTCCCCCCAGACATATAGTTTAAAATCTCCTCCAACCTTCTAACCATTCTTCCCTCAACCACCGCAGTCCTCTCCTCATTCAGGTGCAAACCATCATGACAATAAAGATGGCGCCTGACCAAGAAGTCCGCCCAGTGTTCCAAAAAGTCAAATCCCTCCTTCCTACACCAGTCTCTAAGCCACACATTTACCTCCCTAATCTCCTTCTGCCTCCCTGGACCAGCGCGTGGCACTGGTAATATTTCAGAGAAATATTACCTTAGATGTCCCTGCCTTAAGTTTATGGACTAGATTTTTAAGGACGTCCCATCTACCTCTAAGTTGGTCGTTTATGACGATGTGCACCAAGACTGCCGGGTCATTCCCAGCCCCTCCCAACAATCTGTCTACCCAGTCCGCAACATGTTGTACCTGAGCACCCGAAAGACAACATAATGTATGATGATCACGGTCCCGGTAGCAGATTACTCTATCTGCCTTACTGATAATTGAGTCCCCTACCACCACAATCTGGCTGGGTACCTCAGATACAACTGTCCTCTCTGTGCCAGAGGGACCATTCCTCTCGTTGCTAGGGGAAATGATCTCATCAAGCTCCACCATTTCTGCACTGCCATCCCCGGTATCTTTGTCCAATCGGGTGACTCTGCTGGGATTGGTCAGCCCCGAACTGGCCTGCCTCTTTCTTCTTCTCCTTTTAACTGTAACCCAACTGCCTACCTGTCCATCCTCCTCTATTTCTGCTTCTCCCTGCTCCCCTAATGCCTCCATGGTGAGCTGCAAACTATGTTCGAGATTGGCAATCTCCCTCAGTGTTGCAATGGTCTGCCTTAGATCAGTTACCTGGGCTCCCAAGGAGACCATTTGCTCACATCTTGTGCAGAGGTTCTCACCCGGGAACATTTGCTCCAAGTGTGCATACATCTAGCAAGATATGCACTGTGTGAGACAGTCAGTCCTGCTCCCGCTCATTCTGTTTGGATTAAAGTCCCTTTGACCTAAGGTGGGGTCCTGCTTCTTTGTTATAAGTGTAATATAAGTGTAAGTCCCCTCTTGTACAGAGACTTGTCAACCTCTACAAAACCGCTTAAGGAAATGCAATCCAATTTACCAAGAGCTATAGAAAAACAGACACAAATACAAATGAACCTATGCTTATGAGCACCCGTAAATAATGAAGATGATACTTGCGTGTCTGGACGTGTGTCAAGAACTTCTCACACAGCACTAGATGACACACACATAGCTAGCGACCTCCTCCAAGAACCAGAAGCCCTGTAGGTGTTGAATCTTGCACTGATGCCTGATACGATGCCCATTCTGCTGTGATGCACATATTGGATCTGCTCCTAATGTTCTCTCCAATGACCTGCACCTGCTAACTTCCTTACACCGTCATACACCTGCAGAATGCACCTGCCAGACACTCTAATGCAGTGTGCCAGGCGCTGTCTCGGGGCAAGGTACTGGAACGGAGCAGCAGCACTCTGCCTGGGCTCCCACTGCTCCATGACAATCAGCGCGCATACAGTCCTCCTGTCCGGCAAAATTCTGCTTTGGCTTTTCTCATCCTCTGACTCAGCGGTTCAGCGTTTCACCTGCACGGAGCAGTAGCGCTCTAACCGCGCTCCTCTGCTGCCTGCTCCTTACAGCGCGTGCTCCGTCCTCGCCAGTCGCTCTTCCGGTTCAGGTATCAGCCCCAGTTCCAGAATCTGGTCAACAGTGTCTCATAGCGTCTGCATCCTAGTAGGTTAATTGCCTCATGCCTAGTGTGTGTGTGTGTGTGTGTGCGCATGTACATGGGCAGACTAGATGGGCCAAGTGGTTCTTATTTGCCATGAATCTCTATGTTTCTATCTCATATCTCTAATCCTATACTATAAACAACATCTACACTAACATCCCCATTATATACAATCACTAATCCTCCACTAGTAACATCTACCCTCATCTCTGATCCTCCACTAGTAACATCTACCCTCATCTCTGATCCTCCACTGCTAACATCTACCCTCATCTCTGATCCTCCACTGCTAACATCTACCCTCATCTCTGATCCTCCACTGCTAACATCTACCCTCATCTCTGATCATCCACTGCTAACATCTACCCTCATCTCTACTCCTCCACTGCTAACATCTACCCTCATCTCTACTCCTCCACTGCTAACATCTACCCTCATCTCTGATCCTCAACTGCTAACATCTACCCTCATCTCTGATCCTCCACTGCTAACATCTACCCTCATCTCTACTCCTCCACTGCTAACATCTACCCTCATCTCTGATCCTCAACTGCTAACATCTACCCTCATCTCTGGTCCTTCACTTCTAACATCTACCCTCATCTCTGATCCTCCACTGCTAACATCTACCCTCATCTCTGATCCTCCACTGCTAACATCTACCCTCATCTCTGATCCTCCACTGCTAACATCTACCCTCATCTCTGATCCTCCACTGCTAACATCTACCCTCATCTCTGATCCTCCACTGCTAACATCTACCCTCATCTCTACTCCTCCACTGCTAACATCTACCCTCATCTCTGATCCTCAACTGCTAACATCTACCCTCATCTCTGATCCTCCACTTCTAACATCTACCCTCATCTCTGATCCTCCACTGCTAACATCTACCCTCATCTCTGATCATCCACTGCTAACATCTACCCTCATCTCTACTCCTCCACTGCTAACATCTACCCTCATCTCTGATCCTCAACTGCTAACATCTACCCTCATCTCTGATCCTCCACTGCTAACATCTACCCTCATCTCTACTCCTCCACTGCTAACATCTACCCTCATCTCTGACCATTCACTGCTAACATCTACCCTCATCTCTACTCCTCCACTGCTAACATCTACCCTCATCTCTGATCCTCCACTGCTAACATCTACCCTCATCTCTGATCCTCCACTGCTAACATCTACCCTCATCTCTGATCCTCCACTGCTAACATCTACCCTCAACCTCTGATCCTCCACTAGTAACATCTACCCTCATCTCTGATCCTCCACTGCTGACATCTACCCTCATCTCTGATCCTCCACTGCTAACATATACCACTTATCTCTGATCCTCCACTGCTAACATATACCCTCATCTCTGATCCACCACTGCTAACATATACCCTCATCTCTGATCCACCACTGCTGACATCTACCCTCATCTCTGATCCTCCATGTGGCCGGAGAGCCCCAGCCACGGGGCAAATGGCCGCCTGCGGCACTGAAGGGGTTAACCCCTAGTGCCCGGCGCCAGTTTTTAAGACAAAGGGGCGCTTGGCGCCAAATTTGAATTATGTTGGGCGCTAGGCGCCGTGATGTGTAAATGTTTAAATGCTGTATTTTATATGCGCCGTGGTCCCGGACCCCTCCGGAGACCACGGCAGGGAGGACAGCCCCCGGCGCGCTCAGCAGTGTGTGCGCGCCGGGGGAGAGGAGGCAGCCGCTGACCGCCGGAGTCCGGGAGCTCCGCTCCCGGCAGCGGTCAGTGTAGCCCCGGGCGCACTGGAGTGTGCACGCCGGGGAGAAGGGTGAGCGCTGCGGCTGGGAGCTCGGCTCCCGCTGCAGTGCTCTCTGTGAGAGCCGCCGCTGGGGGCCGGGAGCTCTGCTCCCAGCGCCTCAGCCCAGCCCGGGCCGCCGGGCTTAGGTACAGGGGGGTGCGCTGCTGCGTGCGGCGAGGCCACTGGTTAGTGCCACCATGGGGGGACAGGGAGAGCCAGCTCCCTGGAACCCCAGAGGCAGGAAGGCAGGCTGGAGGATGGGGGAAGCCAGCCCCATACCTCCAGCACCCAGAGAGCCCTAACAGCCAGGCTGCAGGGCTAGGGAAGGCACTGCAGTGCCTGAGTATGTAGAGTCTGTGCAGGGCACAGGCTCAGTGTATATTTAAAAGGGGAAATGTACAGTGTGATTTTAAAATGTAATGTATTTAAAGATAAAATGCACTTACTTGATTGTGTGTCCCAGGAGGGGGGAATCCATAGCTGTGCAGGCTGATGGATTCTCCCAGACCTTTTCCCTAAAAACGGAATGCTTTCCCATCCAGCCTCACAGTTCCAATGGGGACAGGGAGAAAGAGAAGCAGCTTAGCTATAAGACAAGCTGAGTGGTTTCTTGGAGCTCCATGGAGATCAGCCGTAGTGGACCAGAGACCTGGACCGGGGAGCCAGGCTGCCCAGCTCTGGAGCCCAAATCCAGGCTGCAGGCAGTGAGAAGGGGTCCCGGGCAGGTTTCTGGAAGTCAGTTTAGGAGGGAAAACCTCCCCCCAGCCAGACTGAACGGCACCGTGGGAGTACCCTGCTCTCCCAGATGGGAGAGACAAAGGAGACCGACCACTCCCCACTGTCCATTGGGGACAATGTTAGGTGTGCATGAGACCAGAGCATGCACAGCTCATGGGTAAACATTGATTGGTTGTACACCCCAGGGCGGGCTTACCCCCTGTGGTAAGGGGTCTTGGAGAGGGATAAAAGAAGGGCAGTTGGCCCATAGGATTGTGTATTGTAACATCTTCTTCTGCTGAAACATCTTGATTGTATGCTGTTGCCCCTAGCAATAGGGAGGAGCCTTTTTAAAGGTTATTTGAGCAATAAACACCTTTGCCTCAAGAAGACTGCTTCATCTTGTGACCAACAGGGTTAGGCCAAACCTAGCCCCGTTCTCCGGCTGTCCAGGGAAGCACCTGACGTCTCCAAGCTCCGCCTTCCGCCAGCTACCGGTAGAGGCCTAGCAAGTGGCTAGTGGGGATTCGTCGACACCACACAGGTGTGGTAAAGCAGTGCGTCGGCACATACAGAGCAGAACCGTGGTTCCAAACGCCACGGCAGGTTAGGAGTTTGGTGGTGGCAGCGAGAACCCGCCCACAGCGCAGTGGGTGGAGTCAGTAACAGGCGGTTACTGACGGTAAGCGGGAATCCCCTATGTGGTCAGGCCTCGTGCGGCTTGACCTTCCATTCTGTGCGCAGTCAACGGGACGCGGAAGCTGCGAGTGCTTCCGTACGGTATCGTCCTGTCACAGAAATTGGTGGCATAGTGGTGGGATAATCCCAGGCGGCTTTTCATCACCCGATTGGAGAAGCCGAGTTACTCAGGAGAGGAGTAACTGCAGCGCAGGAGAACGCACAAGATGGCGGAATTCAGCGGAATGTCCAAGGAGGATCTGGAGATCGTATGCCAGGGGAAGGGTGTGGAAATCCCTTCCAACGCGTCCAGGAGCGTCATGCAGGCGGCGCTCAGGAGCTGGGAGGAGTCTCATCGGGCGGAGGTGGAAAGCACTGACGGCGTCAGCATCGCAGAGGACGGCCCAACAGTGGACCTTCGTAAGGAACCGGTGAGAACCACAAGTCCCTCCCTCTCTCACAGCAGCAATGTTTCCCAGCAATCCCTAGCAGGGCCAGGATCCCAACGTCCCAGGGGGGGCGGCCCGGATACCCTAGCAGATCGGCTAGCGGAATTGGGGGAAAGGGCAACGGAGCAAGAGCGCTTGATCATCATCCAGATGTGGCGTGATGAGCGGGCACCACAGGCCGTGGTACCCCGGGAGCCGTTGTCAGCTGTTGTACACAGATCAGGACGTATTCAGTTTGCCAAGTTTGCAGACAGTGATGGGGACATTGATGGACATTTACAAGTTTTTGAAAGGACTTGCAAATTACATGATCTACCCAAGTCAAAGTGGGTGAGACACCTTGTGCCCACTCTGCATGGAGAGGCCTTGGAGGCCTATCGAGGAGTGGCGACGGAGGACTGTGGGAACTACGACGAAGTCGAGAAGGCCCTCCTCCAGCGATTCTTCATCACTCCCGAGTCTTACAGGAAGAAGTTCAGAGACTTGCCCAAGAATCCTAGCAGCACCCATGAGCAGTTCGCCACCCAGCTGCGGCAGTACGTGGTGAAGTGGGTGAAGGATTCGGAAGCCACTACATGGGACGCACTGATCGACCTGATCTGCAGGGAGCAGTTCTACCGCAGGTGCGCCCAAGAAGTGAAGGAGTGGGTGCTAGATCGGGAGCCACCCAGCTTAAAAATGGCTGCCCAATTAGCCGACAAATATGTGGCAATTCGGCCACGGGGGCAGAAGCGCCCCGCCAGCAGCCAGCTCCAACAGACTGTACCACCAAGGGGACCCCCCTCTTCAGCTCATCACCCCCAAAGACAAGCATCTTCCAACCCGGGTGCTCTTGGCCAGCAACCGCACCGCAGCGTCCCTGCAACTGATCAGAGATCATCGGTGCCACGACTGAAGAAGTGCTACGGCTGTGGGAAAATCGGACATCTGAGGATGAACTGTCCTGCATCCCAAGCACCCCAGACTCGTGCCCCAAATCCGAGTGCTGGAGCCCGGATCGCTTGTTTGACGAGAGGAGATGAGCCTACAGAGACTGTTCCCCCTCCAGTCAGTCCGATGGAGTGTGGCGAGAGACAGGTGCACTCTGCGGAGAGAGTCACCTGCATGGCCAAACAGCCCCTACACAACCTGTGGAGGCACCTGCAGCCAGTCCACGTGGGACCCCTGCAGGGAGAAGGCCTAAGAGACTCTGGGGCCTCAATCACTGTGGTGAGCCCCCACCTTATAGATCCTGCTGCAGTATTGCAGGGTCGCACTGCCACGGTCACCCTGGCAGAAGGAACAGAAAAAGCGGTTCCCATGGCAAGAGTCTACCTGGACTGGGGAGCTGGACCAGAGTTGCGAGAAGTTGCCGTCATGGATGGTCTCCCAACTGATGTGGTCCTAGGAAATGATCTGGGTGGTGGGATCGTCACTATGTTTGTTGGCGCCATTCCCCGGAGTCAAGTTCCAAACCCACCGTTGACATCAGCACAGCCAACCACAGCATCAACCAGCCCAGAGGAAAAGATTACAGCGGCTAGATCAGTACATCGACCCCGCATGCCTTTTGCCTCTGGTATGCCCACGTCCCCTAGCAACGCAGAGGATGTCGGTTCCAGCTCGTTTGATCCTGTGGGGGTGCCCAATGATGTTCCTGACCCAAGTGGTTTGCCAACTCCGGCGGTGAGTATGAGAAACCACACTGACTTTTCCATGACTGACCCCTACCAGACTGACCCTAGTAGTCCCCACCTAGATCCCCCTGTAGTGTGTCCCAATGTAGGAGAGATTGAGGGCCGCAGGCAGGAGTTTAGGGAGGCTCAACTCTCTGACCCATCCCTGAAAGGCATGAGGCGCCACTCTGGCAGCGGCCTTGACAGGGTTGGGGCAGGAAGTTTGACCGGGCGGGAAGGGTTAAGGTACAGGGTAGACAGGAAAGTGGGAGGGGATAGACCAGATAGGGAATGTGTCCAACTGGTCCCCTCAGGGAACGTTCCGGCGCAACCGGTGTCGGTTGCCAGCGAAACCCCTTTGGACAGTAACCCGGAGACAGACCGTACCCTGAAGTGCCTGACACAGAGCTTACCCTGGTCTGGAATGTCGGATGACACCCAGACCAAATGTAAGGCTGGTGCCATGCGTTGGCAGCCGGGGCACTCCAGCGTTTGTGTTGTCTCTGGGCCTCTGCCCATAGGAGAACCCTTGCAGCAAGTTGCTGTGGACATAGCAGGTCCCCTGCCTGTGCGCAGTAGATCGGGGAAGACACGCAGCCTCCCTGTAGTGGATGCCACACAGGATCCAGAGGCTGGTGGTCTGGCCGCCATCCCTGTGGCACAGGTAGCGGACGAGGAGGAAGGAGTAGGCCTAGGTGACAGGGTAGGTTTCCCGAGTCATAGGTCGACGGAGGAGGATTGGAGGGCAGGTCTGACAGTTAGGGCAGACAGTTGCCAGGTAGGAATGACGGAGGTGCAGTGCCTGGGGCACCATGTGGGAGGAGACAGGGGTAGGCCCAACCCAGAGGGGGTGGAGGCAACCAGAGGCTGTCCCCGACCCACATCACCCAGACCGGTACTGACCTTAGAACCTGTAAGGCCCTACGGACATGTTGTCATTGACTTTAGTCCTGTAGTGAACCCCTTGACAGAGATGGCTAGGAAGGGCATTCCCAAGTCAGTGGACTTTGCACCCGCTTGCGAGTTGGCATTCCAGTCATTGAAGGAGGCTCGGGTACCCGCTCCAGTGCTGATGGCGCACATTCTTGACCAGGACTGTGTGTTACGAACTATTGCGCCACTGCACGGACTGGGAGCAGTACCGAGCCAGAAAGAGCCATATGGGCAGGAGCACCCTGTGGCCTGTTTGAGCAGAAAACTGCTATTGTGGGAGGTGGGGTATGCCACAGTTGGGACACCGTGGGTGGCACTTGTTTGTAACCGGCCCCCCACCGTGGTGACTTACCACCTACCTGTTAGGTGGCTGCAACCGACCTTGGGGGAATTGGACAGACTTTTGTGGTGGAGCCTTGAACTTGGACTTCAGGTGGACTATTTGAACATTGTGCACCCACGAAGAGAGGCCCACTACACTATGGATGAACTGTCTAGGCCAGAGCCTACACCCCCCAGGTAGCGTCCCCTTCACCCCAACGGACTGCGGGACCAGGACCCAAATTGTTGGGACATGGGTCCCTGGTTGACCCGCTTGAATGGGGGGGGAGGAGTGTGGCCGGAGAGCCCCAGCCACGGGGCAAATGGCCGCCTGCGGCACTGAAGGGGTTAACCCCTAGTGCCCGGCGCCAGTTTTTAAGACAAAGGGGCGCTTGGCGCCAAATTTGAATTATGTTGGGCGCTAGGCGCCGTGATGTGTAAATGTTTAAATGCTGTATTTTATATGCGCCGTGGTCCCGGACCCCTCCGGAGACCACGGCAGGGAGGACAGCCCCCGGCGCGCTCAGCAGTGTGTGCGCGCCGGGGGAGAGGAGGCAGCCGCTGACCGCCGGAGTCCGGGAGCTCCGCTCCCGGCAGCGGTCAGTGTAGCCCCGGGCGCACTGGAGTGTGCACGCCGGGGAGAAGGGTGAGCGCTGCGGCTGGGAGCTCGGCTCCCGCTGCAGTGCTCTCTGTGAGAGCCGCCGCTGGGGGCCGGGAGCTCTGCTCCCAGCGCCTCAGCCCAGCCCGGGCCGCCGGGCTTAGGTACAGGGGGGTGCGCTGCTGCGTGCGGCGAGGCCACTGGTTAGTGCCACCATGGGGGGACAGGGAGAGCCAGCTCCCTGGAACCCCAGAGGCAGGAAGGCAGGCTGGAGGATGGGGGAAGCCAGCCCCATACCTCCAGCACCCAGAGAGCCCTAACAGCCAGGCTGCAGGGCTAGGGAAGGCACTGCAGTGCCTGAGTATGTAGAGTCTGTGCAGGGCACAGGCTCAGTGTATATTTAAAAGGGGAAATGTACAGTGTGATTTTAAAATGTAATGTATTTAAAGATAAAATGCACTTACTTGATTGTGTGTCCCAGGAGGGGGGAATCCATAGCTGTGCAGGCTGATGGATTCTCCCAGACCTTTTCCCTAAAAACGGAATGCTTTCCCATCCAGCCTCACAGTTCCAATGGGGACAGGGAGAAAGAGAAGCAGCTTAGCTATAAGACAAGCTGAGTGGTTTCTTGGAGCTCCATGGAGATCAGCCGTAGTGGACCAGAGACCTGGACCGGGGAGCCAGGCTGCCCAGCTCTGGAGCCCAAATCCAGGCTGCAGGCAGTGAGAAGGGGTCCCGGGCAGGTTTCTGGAAGTCAGTTTAGGAGGGAAAACCTCCCCCCAGCCAGACTGAACGGCACCGTGGGAGTACCCTGCTCTCCCAGATGGGAGAGACAAAGGAGACCGACCACTCCCCACTGTCCATTGGGGACAATGTTAGGTGTGCATGAGACCAGAGCATGCACAGCTCATGGGTAAACATTGATTGGTTGTACACCCCAGGGCGGGCTTACCCCCTGTGGTAAGGGGTCTTGGAGAGGGATAAAAGAAGGGCAGTTGGCCCATAGGATTGTGTATTGTAACATCTTCTTCTGCTGAAACATCTTGATTGTATGCTGTTGCCCCTAGCAATAGGGAGGAGCCTTTTTAAAGGTTATTTGAGCAATAAACACCTTTGCCTCAAGAAGACTGCTTCATCTTGTGACCAACAGGGTTAGGCCAAACCTAGCCCCGTTCTCCGGCTGTCCAGGGAAGCACCTGACGTCTCCAAGCTCCGCCTTCCGCCAGCTACCGGTAGAGGCCTAGCAAGTGGCTAGTGGGGATTCGTCGACACCACACAGGTGTGGTAAAGCAGTGCGTCGGCACATACAGAGCAGAACCGTGGTTCCAAACGCCACGGCAGGTTAGGAGTTTGGTGGTGGCAGCGAGAACCCGCCCACAGCGCAGTGGGTGGAGTCAGTAACAGGCGGTTACTGACGGTAAGCGGGAATCCCCTATGTGGTCAGGCCTCGTGCGGCTTGACCTTCCATTCTGTGCGCAGTCAACGGGACGCGGAAGCTGCGAGTGCTTCCGTACGGTATCGTCCTGTCACACTCCACTGCTGACATCTACCCTCATCTCTGATCCTCCACTGCTGACATCTACCCTCATCTCTGATCCTCCACTGCTGACATCTACCCTCATCTCTGATCCTCCACTGCTGACATCTACCCTCATCTCTGATCCTCCACTGCTGACATCTACCCTCATCTCCGATCCTCCACTGCTGACATCTACCCTCATCTCTGAGCCTCCACTGCTAACATCTACCCTCATCTCTGATCCTCCACTGCTAACATCTACCCTCATCTCTGATCCTCCACTGCTAACATCTACCCTCATCTCTGAGCCTCCACTGCTAGCATCTACCCTCATCTCTGATCCTCCACTGCTAACATCTACCCTCATCTCTGATCCTCCACTGCTGACATCTACCCTCATCTCTGATCCACCACTGCTGACATCTACCCTCATCTCTGATCCTCCACTGCTGACATCTACCCTCATCTCTGATCCTCCACTGCTGACATCTACCCTCATCTCTGATCCTCCACTGCTGACATCTACCCTCATCTCTGATCCTCCACTGCTGACATCTACCCTCATCTCTGATCCTCCACTGCTGACATCTACCCTCATCTCTGATCCTCCACTGCTGACATCTACCCTCATCTCTGATCCTCCACTGCTGACATCTACCCTCATCTCTGATCCTCCACTGCTGACATCTACCCTCATCTCCGATCCTCCACTGCTAACATCTACCCTCATCTCTGAGCCTCTACTGCTAACATCTACCCTCATCTCTGATCCTCCACTGCTAACATCTACCCTCATCTCTGATCCACCACTGCTAACATATACCCTCATCTCTGATCCACCACTGCTAACATCTACCCTCATCTCTACTTCTCCACTACTAACATCATCTCTGATCCTCCGCTTCTAGCATCTACCCTCATCTCTGATCCTCCACTGCTAACATCTACCCTCATCTCTGATCCTCCACTACTAACATCTACCCTCATCTCTGATCCTTCACTGCTAACATCTACCCTCATCTCTGATCCTACACTACTAACATCTACCCTCATCTCTGATCCTCCACTGCTGACATCTACCCTCATCTCTGATCCTCCACTGCTAACATATACCACTTATCTCTGATCCTCCACTGCTAACATCTACCCTCATCTCAGATCCTCCACTGCTAACATCTACCCTCATCTCTGATCCTCCACTACTAACATCTACCCTCATCTCTGATCCTCCACTTCTAGCATCTACTCTCATCTCTGATCCTACACTACTAACATCTACCCTCATCTCTGATCCTCCACTGCTGACATCTACCCTCATCTCTGATCCTTCACTGCTGACATCTACCCTCATCTCTGATCCACCACTGCTAACATCTACCCTCATCTCTGATCCTCCACTGCTAACATCTACCCTCATCTCTGATCCTCCACTGCTAACATCTACCCTCATCTCTGATCCTCCACTGCTAACATCTACCCTCATCTCTGAGCCTCCACTGCTAACATCTACCCTCATCTCTGATCCACCACTGCTAACATCTACCCTCATCTCTGATCCTCCACTGCTAACATCTACCCTCATCTCTGATCCTCCACTGCTGACATCTACCCTCATCTCTGATCCACCACTGCTAACATCTACCCTCATCTCTAATCCTCCACTACTCACTACACTACCCCCCCCCCCCCATCATCTTATTACTTCCTTTGCCTCTTTTCCTCCAACACTAACAGTTGCATCCTCTGGTACCTCCTCACAGACAGCAGCTCAGACAGCACCAGCTCTGAGGAAACTCCACATCCAACAAAGAACAGCACACCAGATGACACTCAGAAAGTGGAACAGGCACCAGTGACATATACCCCTGTGTACATACTGCAGAATGTTGTCCTGGAACAGGTGAGAGACAGGGAGATGAGGAAAATATATATCTCTCAGACATGCCCTGCCTGTTAGGGTCCTGCCCAGGCAATGTGGAGTCACTGATGATTCTCTGTGTGTGGAATAAGCTCAGACAGTTGTTTTGGTAATTGACACTTTAATTTCTTTTCTTTGTAGCCACGGATCGTTCTACTCCAGGGACCCCTATGTCGCCATCATAAGCGATCATCCCCAGATTCCTACCTTCCCATCCTACGCTCTTATCCCAAGATCGCTCCTCGTCTTGCCCCTACACCCCCATCTACCCCAAATTCAACTGCTGGAAGTCCTGCTCCCACCACACTCCTGGAGGTGTCCCTCCGCTCTCTAGCACTGCTGCGCCGGACACGGGAGACACAGCGATCTATTCGGGAGCTGAGGGCGCATGCTATATTATACCAACGGGCGCTACGCGGTGAGGAGGGGGGATGGGAGCGGCTGCAGAGAGCCATGGAAAGGAGTGGAAGTTACCGTAATAGGCGCCCCTTGCCCGGCACAGATGGGATACCACAAGCAGAAGAGTCATTGGCCAGCTCAGTGACCCCATTGGATGACCCTGTGACCTCAGAGATAGGCAATATGGTACTGGAAGAAAACGGCATAACATCATCAGAGGATGGAGACACAGAAACAGAGGAAGTGATATCATCAGGGAATTCTGTGATGTCACCAGAGGCTGTATCCTCAGAAGGTGAAGAAGGCAACATATGATGGCGATGAGTGACATCATTGGCTAAGACCTCATTGAATGTAGCCCTCCTCTCTGCGGCATCTCAGGGGGCTGGGCCCCAACACACAATTTTTATATATCAGATGTTGTAAAAGAAAAAAAAAAAAGCGCCAACATTTATAAGTAATTTCTGTATATAACAAAATATTTCTCTCTCTAGAAGTCACATGAAAAAAGCAGATAATCCTCATCAATTCCTGACGAGTTACTTGCTGTAGAAATGAGTGCAATCTATTTATACTATACCACAATACAACATGATCTGCATTTGGCAAACACTTGTCTGACTGTTTCCTTGCTGTTACACCCAGCACAATAACGACACACAGTGGACACTCTGGGTATTGCAGTGTGGTAACGGCACAAGAAGTTTCTGTCCTTTATTTCCATTTCCATCCCTCTCCCAGCCCCACGCTACAGGTCCATAAGTAGCAATCCCTCCTGCTTGCGTTTTTTAGCTTTCTTCTTCTTCTTGGTACTACCCGACCACTGAGATTGCCCCACGTTGTCCGGGACGGCTCGTGGGGCAGTAGCTCCGAATGGGCGATATCTCTGCTTTAGCCCCTGAGGAATGAGTAGGGGGGGCCTGTCTGGAATGCTGTTTAGGGCTGTGTGGTCCCCATGGGCCTCTGCCAGGGTGATGATACCCTGGAACGGTGGGGCACAAACCAGGCTCCCCGCAGAGGGCTCCGGAGAGCAGAGCAAGGCCCGGAAAGGGCTATCACTGCAATGGGAAGACATGACGTGGTAATATTTCTTGACGCTGTTAACCTTCATCTTCTGCATCTTGTACCCAGACAGCGGGAGGCGATGAGAGCTGAAGCTGGAGGTGGTAAGGTGAGAGAAGTGGACATACATTAGACAACTACACAGTGTATACTGACCAGTAGCTACCTAACATATAGAAGGCTATTCCACCTGCAGGCTACTTGTGCATACCCCCCTGCAATCTCACCACTGTGGTAATTACAACATGAGGCTCTGATCATGGAACTCACGGGAGCCCTTCCATACCCAGAGCGACAAAGCCTGCAAGACTAACTGCAGGAGTAAGAGGGTCAATCTCCACCTCGGTAATACCATATTGCACCCCGGTGGGGCAGATGTCATATGTGCAGCAGAGAGAATTATAGTTGGGAGGGGAGCGTTTGACTTGCAGTGTAAAACAAAGCCGGCCAGTAATTCCCCTGCATTGCATGCGGTGTCCAGCTTACTCCTGCCGCTGTCTCCGACACACAGCGAGGCCGATATATAGCAAATACAATAAGGCCACACATGTATGGGACCCATATACCCACATCTAGGAGCTGCTGCTGACGACATAATTATGGGGGAATGTATTCTCCTAC
The DNA here is from genome assembly GCF_028390025.1 of Pseudophryne corroboree. Taxonomy (NCBI): domain Eukaryota; kingdom Metazoa; phylum Chordata; class Amphibia; order Anura; family Myobatrachidae; genus Pseudophryne; species Pseudophryne corroboree. Next base: position 489,530,839 of record NC_086451.1, read on the forward strand.
GCGCAGCAGACTTCCTGTAGTGTCTGTATATGACATCATCAGCTTATACCTTTATATCTGTCATCGTTACAGGAACCTCTTTCATATAAGTCATTGTATATCTAGTGGCTCAGTCACATATAGTGCTGGCAGCCATGTATGAGAAGGGGAAACCCTGTTCAGGGATCTTACATACATCTGTAACCAACCACGGAGGACTTTAGGCAGCCAGCACCTAGAGAGAGGTTCTGCATCAGCATGACCGGTCACTGAGGCTGTACTATCACCTCCATGTTCCCAGAGGTTCTACATCAGCACGACCAGTCACTGGGGCCCTGTACTATCACCTCCATGTACCCAGAGGTTCCGCATCAGCACGACTAGTCACTGGGGCCCTGTACTATCACCTCCATGTTCCCAGAGGTTCCGCATCAGCACGACTAGTCAATGGGGCCCTGTACTATCACCTCCATGTTCCCAGAGGTTCCACATCAGCATGACCAGTCACTGAGGCCCCTGTACTATCACCTCCATGTTCCCAGAGGTTCTGCATCAGCACGACCAGTCACTGGGGCCCTGTACTATCACCTCCATGTTCCCAGAGGTTCTGCATCAGCACGACCGGTCACTGGAGCCCTGTACTATCACCTCCATGTTCCCAGAGGTTCTGCATCAGCACGACCAGTCACTGGGGCCCTGTACTATCACCTCCATGTTCCCAGAGGTTCCGCATAAGCAGTGGTTATTATGTCCGTGTTTATTTGCTCTATGCGCTAGTTTCAGAGACGAGACACTAAACTGCGGAAATTTACACAACTGGAAAAACATGTGATGAGCGAAAGCTTCCAGCCGACTGTTTCTACCAGATTTCAGGAAAGGTTATAGGGGGAATTTAATGCTGGAATCACAAACACTGACCAATGAAGATCAGCTATTATACATGAGCTGTACAGTGGGGTCTCTATAGCCGGACATGCTGACCCCTGTGTAATGTGCAGTCTTGGAAATCTGAGTACTGGATGCTGAGGGCTGGAAGTGATGAATAATCCCCCTCTTACCTCTCCGGAGTAAAGTCTGATGGTGCCTTAATGAGCCAGACTTCTGTATCCGTATCAGACTTCACAGACCCCCGACATTCAGCCACCGGTACAAAGTTCGAGGGGCACTGAAAGCCGCACGTCTCACCTGAGGAGGCAGGATGGAAACCAGTCAGGTCAGGAGGCACCACAGCAATAAATCCACACGCTCCTACTTCTCAGTGTCACCCCACACTCCCAGGTGACTGTGGAGGAAACACCCACCCACCTACCCACAGCATGAGAGGGGGTCACCCTGCCCACACTCCCAGGTGATGGAGGAAACACCCACCCACATACCCACAGCATGAGAGGGGGTCACCATGCCCACACTCCCAGGTGATGGAGGAAACACCCACCCACATACCCACAGCATGAGAGGGGGTCACCCTGCCCACACTCCCAGGTGATGGAGGAAACACGCATCCACATACCCACAGCATGAGAGGGGGTCACCCTGCCTACACTCCCAGGTGATGGAGGAAACACCCACCCACATACCCACAGCATGAGAGGGGGTCACCATGCCCACACTCCCAGGTGATGGAGGAAACACCCACCCACATACCCACAGCATGAGAGGGGGTCACCCGGCCCACACTCCCAGGTGATGGAGGAAACACCCACCCACATACCCACAGCATGAGAGGGGGTCACCCTGCCCACACTCCCAGGTGATGGAGGAAACACCCACCCACATACCCACAGCATGAGAGGGGGTCACCCGGCCCACACTCCCAGGTGATGGAGGAAACACCCACCCACATACCCAGAGCATGAGAGGGGGTCACCCTGCCCACACTCCCAGGTGATGGAGGAAACACCCACCCACATACCCACAGCATGAGAGGGGGTCACCCGGCCCACAC